>NC_135836.1:722500-732500 GCF_029677425.1 Wolffia australiana | reverse complement strand
TCAACGTATTCGACAACCCATTTGCTTAATCAAGTAACTGGCAACTAAACCACGCCTCTTATTTTCCTTTAAAACATCAGACACCTTTACATTCCCACCAATCCCTCGCCGACAAAATTACGCACTTCTTGGGAATTTTTGTCTTTCACTCAAAGCGAATGCATCGAACACCAAGCGTAGGCTTTTTGATGTTATTATACCAGCTCTTTCACATGCTTATTCCCACACATATTTTTCTCCCTGACTCTCCGTATCATTCATGCTACATGAAAGAAAGAACAATCCCATTATTCTCATGTCACATATCTCTGCTCTCATATTTTTTTTAATCTTTGTTTTCTATGCGAAGCCGAGTGTTAGAAAGAGAACCCTAAGCTGATTTATCTTTGCATCTCTCCAGTTTGTAAGATAGTGCGTAGGCGGGAGTCCAGAAATCCCTCGTCGTCTCGTCCATGGCGGAAATTGTATTGGAGACTGGGACGAGGCAGAGCCCTCTGCTCTGAAGATCACGCCTCGGCTCCTCGTTCTTGTTTGATCTGTCAGATTCCTGTGCGAAGCGTGGAATGAATCGGATAACAAAGGAAGTGTTTCAATCCGCCAAAGATCTAGTAGAGCTATTAAAAGACATACAAAATCGGAAGGGTTCGTGCAACTATATATATGAGAGAGAGAGAGAGAGACAGAGAAAGAGAGAGAGAGAGAGAGAGAGAGAGAGAGAGAGAGAGAGCTTCTTAAAGGACTTCACAGGTCATTCTAGGAGGGTGAAAGAGAGAGAAGAGAAAAGAGAGAAGAGAGGAGAGAAGAGAGAGAAATAAAGAGAGACAGAAAGAGAGAAAAGAGAAGAGGGGGAAGAGAGGGGAGAGAGATAGGGACAGAAAGAGAGAGGAGATAGGAGCGGAGAGAGATAGAGAGGAATAGACAGACAGAGAGGGAGAGAGGGGGAGAGAGAGGGAGAGACAGAGAGAGAGAGAGAGAGGGCAGAGAGAGAGAGAGAGAGCCGGAGTGAGAGGTGGGGAGTGAGAGAGAGGGAGAGACAGAGAGGGAGAGAGAGGGGAGAGATGGAGAGACAGAGAGGGAGAGGGGGAGAGATGGAGAGAGAGAGAGAGGGGGGCAGAGAGAGAGGGGAGAGAGAGGGAGAGAGAGAGGGAGAGGGGCAGAGAGAGGCGAGACAAAGAGGGTGAGAGGGGGGCAGAGAGAAAGAGAGGGAGAGAGGGGGAGAGAGATGGGGAGACAGAGAGGGAGAGAGAGATGGGAAGAGAGAGGGCGAGACAGAGAGGGAGAGGGGGGCCAGAGAGAAAGAGAGGGAGAGAGAGAGGGGGAGAGAGAAAGAGAGGGAGAAAGAGGGTGAGACAGAGAGGGAGAGAGGGGAAGGAGAGAGAAAGGGGGAGAGAGAGGGAGAGACAGAGAGAGAGAGGGGGGCAGAGAGAGAGAGAGGGGAGACAGAGAGGGAGAGACAGACGGAGAGAGAGAGAGAGAGAGAGAGAGAGAGAGAGAGAAGGGTGGAGAGAGAAAGTGAGGGAGAGAGAGAGTTTACCTCCTGCTTGTGCTGCATTGAAGCACCGAGTTTCATGTAAGGAGAACTGAGGATCTGAAACAAAAAGAAAGGCAAAATCGTTAGTTGAGGCATGAACTTGAGAGATGTGTATTTTCTCTCTTTTTATGACATGGAGAGATAGGTAGACATAGACAGACAGACACAGATAGATGAACAGATAGGTAGACATACGGATAGATAAACAGTCAGACAGAAAGACAGACAGAGAGGTTGATAGACATATAGATAAATAGACAGACAGGTTGATAGACAGAAAATAGGTATATAGATTGATTAATAGGTACATAGATAGATAGATAGATTTATGGGTTCAAAAGATAGACGGAGAGATAGAAATAAAGATAGATAGAGAGATAGATGTGAAGATAGATTGCTGGACAGACGGACAACAAATAGGCAGATATAATTAATAAAAATACATGAATAGGTGGATAAATATGATATAGATAGATGGATATATAGAATTAATAAACAGAGAGAGAGAGGGCTTACCCCGACTTGCTCATGTAGAAGCTTAATGTACTCAATAGCCTCATAGAGCACCGATGCGGTATCAGTCTGCAAAGACAGATAAAAATAGGGCAGCTCTATTAACATTTTACATTATCTACCGATTACTGCAAGATCAAAGGTATTAATGAATCGATTCAATCCGAATCTGCGAGAGTGTAACCCGAGAGAGACAGAGAGAGAGAGAGTCAGGGAGTGAGGGAGAGTCAGAGAGAGAGAGTCTGGAAGTGAGGGAGAGTCAGGGAGAGGGAGAGTCAGAGAGAGAGAGAGAGAGTCAGGGAGAGAGGGAGAGTCAGAGAGAGATAGAGAGTCAGGGAGAAAGGGAGAGTCAGAGAGAGAGAGAGAGTCAGGGAGAAAGGGAGAGTCAGAGAGAGATAGAGAGTCAGGGAGAAAGGGAGAGTCAGAGAGAGATAGAGAGTCAAGGAGAAAGGGAGTGTCAGAGAGAGAGGGAGAGTCAGAGATAGAATGGCAGGGACAGAGGGAGAGTCAGAGAGAGAGAGAGAGTCAAGGAGAGAGGGAGAGTCAGAGAGAGAGAGAGTCAAGGAGAGAGGGAGAGTCAGAGAGAGAGAGTCAAGGAGAGAGGGAGAGTCAGAGAGAGAGAGAGTCAAGGAGAGAGGGAGAGTCAGAGAGAGAGAGAGAGAGAGTCAAGGAGAGAGGGAGAGTCAGAGAGAGAGAGATAGGGAGAGAGGGAGAGTCAGAGAGAGAGAGTCAGGAGAGAGGGAGAGTCAGAGAGAGAGAGAGTCAGGGAGAGAGGGAGAGTCAGAGAGAGAGAAAGAGGGAGACAGAGCGAGGGTGAAAGAGAGAGAAAGAGATGGGGGAGAGAGAAAGAGAGACAGAGAGAGAGAGAGAGATGGGGGAGAGATAAAGAGTGAGTCAGAGAGAGAGAGTCAAACAGAAGGAGACAGAAAGAGAGAGTCACAAAGAGAGAGAGAGAGAGATAGCGAGAGAGAGAGAGCCAGGTTGGGGAGAGAGAGAGAACCGTAGAGCTCACTTTTCCGAAAGGCGACACCAATTGCTGGAGCGCTGTGATTCTATCCCCCAGCTTCTCTTTCCTGACCTAGATTGCCAGTAGTAAGTTTTCCACAAGCGAATATTAAAATTTCAACTTTAACACTCTAGAAGAAAATCTTCAAATATCATCAAAACTCATAACTTTACTCTCCGATCTTAACAATCCTCAAATTTTCACCTGAATTCCTCTCAGTAAAGATTAAGGGAAAGAGATTCAGATCAGTAAAGATTCTTACTTAGCAGGTATGAAAATTTTAAAATTTTGGAAGACCCCGCGAGAAGAAAAAGGTAAAATTAAAAATTAAAAATGCTCCTCACTCTCATCCTCACCTTACCTTGAAGCTTGGCAATGGGGAGAGAGACTCCATTCTTGGCTTCTTAGGAAGAGCAACCCCGCTTTCATTCTTCTTCACAGTTGAGCGCTGAAATAGTCTTACCCTATATCTTAAACCCTAAAACTAGACGGCAATGAGAAGTAAACGTTATAAGAGAATAAACCCACCTTAGCTTTCACGCTATCTTGGCTTGAGAAGCTATCTTCAGGAGGGAAGTTGCTCGTCTGACAGGGGAATTCTTCATTTAGAAAATCTTCAACAAGGAAACCATGGCGATCAAACTCGGCGGTGCCCATTTGAAATCCAGAAGAATCCAAGAAGGGTTCGTGGGAAAGATTGTTCTTTGAGCTTAGATGATCTTGTTGCATGGCTTGGAGAGTTCGATCCTGATGGTTCCCACTTCTGCCCGGAAATAAATAAAAAATGAAAACTTTCAATTTTGATGAAGGGATTATCCTGGTGGAAGTAAACTTCTAATTCAATGGAATTTCAATTCATAGTCGGGTTTTTCCCTCTTCATGGTTTACACTTCTCAGAAATCAAAAGAAACAGGAAAAAAATCATAGCCGATGAAATTACAATACCCAAGTCGAAGTAAAATTCCAATTCGTAATAAAAAATTCCTCCTCAAATTTAATGAAATTGCACTATCCTAGTGGACGTAAAGTTCAAATATGCTGAAGCTTGAAATTCTAATATAGATTCCCTCCATGTTTCACCATTTTCGCTGGGAAATGAAAAAAACAGGAAAGCTTTCGAACTAGATGAAATTAGATTACAACAGTCGAGACAAAATGAAAGGAGCTCACATCAGGAGTTGGGTCCAGTCGATGGAGGGAGAGGGGGGGAAATTGCAAGATTGCAGCGCTGAATCGATCATAAAACCACAGCTTTCCCCAGGATTTGATCCGAGCAAGGCCTCTGAACCAGCAGGCTCTTCCAATGGCCAAACAATTTCGCCCACTGCATCCTCTGCTCTCCTCGCACCTCTACTATAGCTCCTGTGAAACTCCTCCGCCATCTTCTCTCTCTCTCTCTCTCTCTCTCTCTCTCTCTCTCTCTCTCTTACTTTCAATCTTTTGGCCCTTGACGCAAATCTCTCCTGGGTATCTTGGATTTCTTATTCTTCTTCCGGGCTCAATTATCTTCAAGCAACAGGGGTGACTCTCTCTCTCTCTCTCTCTCTCTCTCTCTCTCTCTCTCTCTCTCTCTCTCTCTCTCTCTCTCTCTCTCTCTCTCTCCCTCTCTCTCTCTCCCTCTCTCTCTTACCCTCAAGCTGTTGGGCTCTGATGCAAATTTGTCCTGGCTAGCTTGGTCTTCTTATTCTTCTTCCTGGGTCTCTTATCTTCAAGCAATAGTGGCGATTCTCTCTCTCTCTCTTAATCCCTCTCTTATCTTCGAATTGTTGGTCCTTGACGCAAGTTTCCTGCTGGCTTGGTCTTCTTCTTCTTCTTCTTCTTCTTCTTCTTCTTCTTCTTCTTCTTCTTCCTCCTCCTCCTCCTTGTGGGAGCTTGCTTATCTTCAAGCAGTTGGGCTCTCTCTCTCTTTCTGTGTTGTTTTCCTGGGATATGGTCTCGCTCTCTTACTCCTTTCAGCCTCCCTAGTTGAGAGGGGAATACCAGACGGCATAGAAAAGTGTTTCTGGCTTATATTAAGGCATCAAGTGATCAAGAACAGACAAAGGAATCGGTGAGCAGGTCCCAAGGGGATTGCCGTTTGACCCGTGGAAGGGAGAGGCCGATCAAGTGGTCGATTTTCTAGCCAAACTTTCATAATATTCGTGCAGTCATTTTAATACTATTTTGAACGATTCTCTCAATATTCTTCCTGCAAAGGGACATCACCTGATGCGTTGTCTCCCTTTATGTCGGCCCTTTCTCTCTCTCTCTCTCTCTCTCTCTCTCTCTCTCTCTCTCTCTCTCTCTATCTATCTATCATTCTATCTATCTATCTCTCTATCTATATATATATATTTCTCTCTCTTTTCTCTCTCTTTTTCTCCCTCTATTTTTCTCTCTCTCTTTTTCTCCCTCTATTTTTCTCTCTCTCTATTTCTCACTCAATTTTTCTTTCTCTCTCTCTAATTCTGTCTTTCTCTCTCTGTCTTTCTTTCTCTCTCTTTCACTCTCTTTCTCTCTCTTTCCCTCTTTCCCTCTTTCCCTCTCTTTCCCTCTTACCCTATCTCTCTCTCTCTCTTTTCCTCTCTTTCTCTCTCTCATTCCCTCTTTCTCTCAATTTCCTCTCTCTCTTTCTCTCTCCCTCTCTCTTTCCCTCTCTTTCTTTTCCTTTCCTTCTCTCTCTCTTTCTCTCTATTTCCCTCTCTCTTTCTCTCTCCTTCTCTCTTTCGCACTCTCTCTCTGTATTTCCTTCTCTCTTTCTCTCTCCTTCTCTCTTTCTCACCCTCTCTCTCTGTATTTCCTTCTCTCTTTCTCACTCTCTCTCTCTCTGTATTTCCGTCTTTCTTTCTCTCTATTTCCCCTCTCTCTCTCCCTCCTTGCTCACTCTCTCTCTTTCTCTCTCTTTCTGTCTCTCTTTCTCACTCTCCCTCTTTCTCTCATTTCCCTATCTTTTCCTCTCTCTCTCTCCTTCTCTCTTTCTCACTCTCTCTCTTTCCTTCTCTTTCTGTATCTCTTTCTCTCTTTCTCTCTACTTTCTCTCTACTTCCCTCTCTTTCCCGCTCTCTGTCTCTCTTTCTCTTTCTCTGTCTCTTTCCCTCTCTTTCTGTCTCTCTTTCTCTCTGTCTCTTTACCTCTCTTTCTGTCTCTCTTTCTCACTCTCCCTCTTTCTCTCTATTTCCCCTCTCTCTCTCCTTCTTTCTTGCTCACTCTCTCTCTTTCCCTCTCTTTCTGTCTCTCTTTCTCACTCTCCCTCTTTCTCTCTATTTCCCCTCTCTCTCTCTCCTTTCTTGCTCACTCTCTCTCTTTCCCTCTCTTTCTGTCTCTCTTTCTCACTCTCCCTCTTTCTCTCTATTTCCCCTCTCTCTCTCCTTTCTTGCTCACTCTCTCTCTTTCCCTCTCTTTCTGTCTCTCTTTCTCACTCTCCCTCTTTCCCTCTCTTTCTCTCTCTCTCTCTCTCTTTCCCTCTCTTTCTGTCTCTCTTTCTCACTCTCCCTCTTTCCCTATCTTTCACTCTCTCTCTCTCCTTCTCTCTTTCTCACTCTCTCTCTTTCCCTCTATTTCTGTATCTCTTTCTCACTTTCTCTCTTTCTCTCTACTTTCTCTCTACTTCCCTCTCTTTCCCGCTCTCTGTCTCTCTTTCTCTTTCTCTGTCTCTTTACCTCTCTTTCTCTCTCTCTTTCTCTCTGTCTCTTTCCCTCTCTCTCTCTCTATCTCTCTCTCTCTTTCCTCTCTCCGTCTGTCTCTCAATCTCTCTCTCTCTTTCTCGCTATCTTTCTGTCTCTCTTTCTCTGCGTGTCTGTCTCTCTTTCTTCCTCTCTCTCTCTCTTCCTCTCTCCCTCTCTCTCTTTCTCTCTCGCTCGGTCTGTCTCTCTCTATCTCTATTTCTCTCTTGCCCAGGACAGGACACAATTACAAGTAACTTCTATCAGGGAGCTTGTCAAAGGAAACTGAGCACTGAAAAGAAAGCCGTACGGAATCGTGGCTCGCGTGACATAGTATTTATGCTTTATGACAGTTGGGTCAGAGAAATATACAGCGACTAACCTCAGTAATTTAATATGCATGCAAAAACAAAACATCCTATTTTAGGCCATAAGTTTTGGGAAATTGGTTGGTAAATGATGGCATATCTAATATTTATTATTCATATATATTACAAAATTTTTTGTTTCATGCAGAATATACAATAATATGCTCCAGTTAGATGTAGTGTACTTAACTATCGTTTATGTATCTCCTTTATGGTCTATGGTAATTAAAAAGGTTCAGTTTGATTTTTTATTGAAAAAAAGAAACAATGAACAAAAGATGAGTGATATTTTAAACAATGTTGGCTCAATAATCATACAAGTCATTACTTATTCGTTTATATTGTGTTTTTTAGCATGTATAGTTTGTTGCCTAGAGGGTTCAGTAATTTATTTCAATATTTGGATTTGTTAATTCAGTGGAAAATTACTGAATTCAGTTGTAAAGAACTTAAAAAACCTAGCAGAGTGAAAGTATCATAATTAGTATTAGTTTGTCTAATGGATCCAGATGTATTTGTCTTCATCCTCCTTGAAGGAATCAGGGTTAAATGTTTGGACCACATATCAAATGTTTATCCATTGGTAGTAGTAAATCAAAGATATGGACAATCAACAAAGATAGATTTAGTTAACTTCTAAAATGAAAAATACATAAGGAAACCAGTTACCCTTTTCTGGCTAGAGCCATTTTCCCCAAATTACATGCCATCATTTGTGTCTCAACATGTAAAGAATAGTAAATAAACAAACAACTGATTATCCCAATAAACATGTAATCAGTTCCTTCGAATTCTTTTGATGAAAAGGAGATGATATGACAGGATTGCGTCTGCAAAGAACATAAAACAGAAATCCAGGCTAGAGTTTCACAATTATTCCCTTTGGCTGAGAACAAATCAATGTTTGCTTACTCTTTGACCAATATTTTCAAAACATCTAGGGATAGAAGCGTGAACGAGAAAAATACCAATTTGAACAGTCCACATCTAGAATGAGACATATTTATCATTTATATGTATGATCATATAAGGTTCTTGCAAATAATTGCCTATGCCAACCGTAAACAAGGGATGAGGCCAAAGATTCAAGGATCACTCATTGACTGAATTTATGGCTGATTTATACTTCTAACAATTATCAGAGAAGTCTTGAAACCAGGTTACTTCTAATATTTTGATCTTGGGTTTTGTATAATGATGGGAGAAAACCTACAAAATAGGAAAAATTATGGAGAAGGCTGTGCTTCTAAGTATACTTTTACAAAAATTAAGAATGACTCCAATATTTTTTTATATTATATGTTCTGGGTACCTCTAGTATTCTGTTTTCCTTGTATGTCTTGGTCATTTTCCAGAAAGTCCTTACTTCACTCACAGTGATTTCAGCAAGAGGACTTCTTTTCAAAAAATCATTGTTTCCTCTCTTTCTCATAATTCTTTTTTTTCCAAAATTACAGTAAAAGAAGGCCAATGTATTGACGTCATATCTTAGCTTAGGCCCCATCAAGCGCATGTGACCTGTCCTTTCAGGTTGAACAAAAAGAAAGTGTGGGATTCATAGCTAGAGAAAGAAAGGAATATAGGATTGCTAGATGGCCGTATCTTTTAAAAAAAATACGATAATGAACTTAGCTCCATCATATTAATTTCACAATTTTATTAATAAATATTGGAGAAAAGGGTCAGTAAATTAGTATACCATATTAGTTCAAGATGGAAAAGAATATCTGATCTCATTTTTACTTTGCAGAATAATTTCTTTAAATAGCTATGGCATGTTTTGAGAAGGAAGGATGAGTTAGCAAGATATGTCTTATGGATTTTGTAGATGGAAAGAAACGGAGGACTGGTTAAAGCAAAACCATATAGGTTTCCTAGCTATTCGTATATTGAAAAATAGATACTTCTCCAAGATGGATACAAAAGGTAGAGAGAGAGAGAGAGAGAAAGAGGAAAAGAGAGAGAGAAAGAGCGAGAAAGAGAGAGAAAGAGAGAGAGGGAAGAGAGAGAGGGAGGACAACTGAAAATGGGTGATGTGTTTTCGACAAGAAAGGAGGGTAAAGAGTAAATAACTAAATATGTTCTCAAGAAATTCAAACTTGTTAATTACGACATTACTAAGCTGTTTTAGAAACGACAGCGAGAGAAACAAGGCAAGATAGAGAAGTTTATAAAGAGAAATATGATTCTGTCTTCCAGGAGAAGATGTACTATAAGATGATAAATGCGGCATGAAAAGGAAGCGAGAGGATAGATAGATAGATAGATAGAGAGAGAGAGAGAGAGAGAAAGAAAGAAAGAAAGAAAGAAAGAAAGAAAAGAAGAAAGAGAGAGGGAGAGAGATAAAATGATAGGAACAGAGATAAAGAGAATGGGCGAGTGAGAGAATGGGAGAAGAAAGAGAGAATGGGAAAGAGAGAGAGAGAGAGAAAGAAAGAATGAAAGAAAGAGGGAGAGAAATAAAATGATAGGGAGAGAAAGAGAATGGGCGAGTGAGAGAATGGGAGAAGAAAGAGAGAATGGGAAAGAGAGAGAGAGAGAGAGAGAAAGAGAATGGGCGAGTGAGAGAATGGGAGAGAGAAAGAGAGAATAGGAGAGAGAGAGAGAGAGAGAAAGACAAAGAGAGATAGGGAACGGGAGAGAGAAAAAATGAGAGGGAGAGAGATAAAAGAGAATGGGCGAGAGAGAGAATGTTAGAATGCGAGAGAGAGTGAGGAAGAGAAAGAGAGATAAAATGAGAGGGAGAGAGATAAAAGAGAATGGGCGAGAGAGAGAATGGGAGAGAGATAAAATGAGAGGGAGAGAGATAAAGAGAATGGGCGAGAGAGAGAATGGGAGAGAAAGAGAGAATGTGAGAGAGAGTGAGAAAGAGAATAGGCGAGAGAGAGAATGGGAGAGAGAAAGAGGGACTGGGAGAGAGTGAGAAAGAGAAAGAGAGAGA
>NC_135835.1:28922500-28936433 GCF_029677425.1 Wolffia australiana | reverse complement strand
ACCTAAGCCTAAACCTAAACCTAAACCTAAACCTGACCTAAACTCAAACCTAAACCTAAGCCTAAGCCTAGGCCTAAAACCTAAACCTAAACCTAAACCTATTTACGACCTATTTAAACCTAAACCTGACACAACCTAAACCCCTACAACCTCAAACCTAAACCTAAACCTAAACCCTAAACTAAACCTAAACCTAAACCTAAACCCTAAGCCTAAACCTAAACCTAAACCTAAACCTAAACCTATTTTCAAGCCTAAACCTAAACACAAACCTAAGCCTAAGCACACAGCCTAAACCTAAAGCCTAAGCCTCAAACACAACCTAAGCTGCGGCCTAGCCGACTACCAACTCAACCTGACCTAGGCACAGAAAGCCTGAAACCCTAGAGCCTAAACCACAAACCTAGAGCTGAGCACAAACCTAGGCACAAAGCCCTAGGCCTCGGCCTAGAGCCTCTAAACACTGTGGCTTCTAAACCTAAACCTTTCGAAGCTTCTTCATTTAAACCTAAACCTAAACCTAAACCTAAACTCAACCTAAGCCTAAACTCAACCTAAACACAAACCTAGCCTACGCCTAAACCTAAACCTAAACCCTGCTTTAAACCTAAACCTAAACTAAACCTAAACCTAAACCTAAACCTAAACCTAAACCTAAACCTAAACCTAACCTAAACCTAAACCTAAACCTAAACCTAAACCTAAACCTAAACCTAAACCCTAAACCTAAACACTAAACCTAAACCTAAACCTAGCTTCCTAAACCTAAACCTAACCTAAACCTAAACAAGCCCTGTGCAAATTTAACCTAAACCTAAGCCTAAACCTGGCCCTAACCTAAACCTAAACCTGCCTGTTTCAAACCTAAACCTGACCCTACACCTAAACCTAAGCCTACTGGGCCTAGGCCTGGGCCTGGGCCCTGCAGGCCTGGGCCACTGGCCTAGGGCCTAGGCCACCAGGCCCTGGGCCTGGGCCTGGGGGCCTGGGCCTGGCCCTAGGCCTGGGCTCTGGGCCTGGGCCACTGGGCCACCCAGGCCTGGGCCTGGGCCTGGGCCTGGGCCTGGGCCTGGGCCCTGGGCCACAGGCCTGGGCCACTGGGCCTGGGCCTGGGCCTGGGCCTGGGCCTGGGCCTGGGCCTGGGCCTGGGCCTGGGCCTGGGCCTGGGCCTGGGCCTGGGCCTGGGCCTGGGCCTCGCCTGAGCGCCTGGGCCTGGAGCCTGGGCTCAGGCACCTGGGCCTACAGGCCTGGGCCTGGGCCTGGGCCACCTGGGGCCCTGAGCCCTAAACCTAAACCTAAACCTAAACCTAAACCTAAACCTAAACCTAAACCTAAACCTAAACACCTGGAAACCTAACCTCGGCCCCTAGCCTAGCTTTCAACCTAAACCTAAACCTAAACCTAAGCCTAAACCTGACTAAACCTAAACACAAACCTAAACCTAAAACACAAACCTAAGCCTAAACCTAAACCTAAACCTATTTACGCCTAAACCTAAACCTAAAGCCTAAGGCCTAGAACCTAGGCCTAAACCTAGGCCTAAAGGCCTAGGCCTAGGCCTGAAGCCTAGGCCTGAGGCCTGGGCCCTAGAGGCCTAGGGCCTGGGCCCTAGGCCTGGGCGCTGGGCCCTGAGCCTGGGCCCCAGGCCCTAGGCCTAGGCCTGGGCCTGGGCCTGGCCTGGACCTGGGCCTGGGCCCTGGGCCTGGGCCTGGGCCTAGGCCTGAGCACCATTTTTGGCCTGGGCCACTAAACCTAAACCACAGCCTAAACCTAAACCCCTATTTAAACCTAAACCTAAAACCTAACCTAAACCTAAACCTAAACCCTAAACCTAAACCTAAACCTAAACCTAAACCCTAAACCTAAACCTAAACACAGCCTACAAACCTCAAACACTAAACCTAAACCTAAACCTAAACCTAAACCTAAACCTCAAACCTAAACCTAAACCTGCAAGCCCTAGGCCTTTAAGCCTAGGGCCTAAGCCTAAACCTAGGCCTAACCTGGGCCTAGGCACAAGCCTAAGGCCTGAAGCCTAGGCCTAGGCCACGACCTAGGCACAAGCCTGGGCCTAGGCCTAGGCCTAGGCCTGGGCCTGAGCCTAGGCCTAGGCCTGGCCCTAGGCCTGGGCCTGGGCCTGGGCCTTCAGGCCTGGGCCTGGGCCTGGGCCTGGGCCTAGGCCCTAGGGCCTGGGCCTGGAGCCTGGGCTCAGGCCTGGGCCTAAACCTAAACCTACTTCTAAACCTAAACCTAAACCTAAACCCTAAACCCTAAACCTAAACCTAGAAGCCCCTAAACCTAAGCCTAAACCTAAACCTAAACCTAAGCCTAAACCTCTCCTAAACCTAAGCCTAAACCTAAACCTAGGCCTAGACCTGGGCCTAAACCTAAGGCCCTAAACCCCTAAACCTAAACCTAAACACAGGCCTAAACCTAGGCCTAGGCCTAGGCCTAGGCCTGGGCCTAAACCTAGGCCTAAGCCTGGAAGCCTAAGCCTAGAGCCACAGAGCTGGGCCTAGCCTGAGCCTAGGCCTAGGCCTGGGCCTAGGCCTAGGCCTAGGCCTAGGCCTAGGCCTAGGCCTGGATTGAGACTGGCCTAAGGCCTGGGCCTAGGCCTAGGCCTAGGCCTGAAGCCTAGGCCTAGGCCTGGGCCTGGCCTGGGGCCCCTGGGCCTGGGCCTGGGCCTGGGCCTAGGCCCTGGCCTTGCAAGCCTGGGCCTGGGACCTAGGCCTGGAGCCTGGGCCTGGGCCCTGGCCTAGGCCTGGGCCCTCAGGCCACTAAACCTAAACCTAGGCCTAACCCTAAACCTAAACCTACAAGCCCTGGGCCTAGGCCCTGAAACCTGAACTTCGACCTGAAACCTAAGCCTAAACCTAAACCTAGGCCTAAGCCTAAACCTAAACCCCCTAAACCTAGGCCTAGGCCTAAACCTAAACTACGCAACCTAAACCTAAACCTAAACCTAAACCTAAACCTAAACCTAAACCTAAACCTACGCACAAAACCTAAACCTAAACCTAAACCTAAACCTAAACCTAAAAACCTTTAAACACAAACCTGGGCCTAAACCTAGGCCTAAGCCTAAACCTAAACCTAAACCTGGGCCTGGGCCTGGGCCTGGGCCAACCTAAACTTACAGGCCTAGGCCTAGGCCTGGGCCCTGCCTGGGCCTAGGCCTGGAGGCCTGGGCCTAAGCCTAAACCTAAACCTAAACCTAAGCCTAAACCTAGGCTAAACACAAACCTAAACCTAGGCCTAGGCCCTAGGCCTGCGGCCTTCAACTCCTAGGCCCTAAACCTAAGCCCTAAACCTAGGCCTAGGCCTAGGCCTAGGCCCTAGGCCCTGACCTAGGCCTAGGCCTGGAGGCGGCCCTGGGCCTAGACACAGGCCCTGAGCCTCGGCCTAGGCCTGGGCCTGAAACCCTAAAACCTAAACACTAAACCTAAACCTAGCCTAGGCCTAGGCCTGAGCCTAGAGCCTAGGCCCTAGGCCATGGCCTTTGGGCCTCAGGCCTGGCCTTAAACATAGGCTGCAGGCCTCAGGCCTGGCCTGGGCTGTTTCAAACCTAAGCCTAAGCCTAAACTGGCTGAGCTGTTAAACACTCGGCCAGCACAGGCCTAGGCACAAACTGCAAGCCTACACCTAGGCCTAAGCCTAAACTACTTCAAACCTAGAAGCTGGGCTGGGCCTAGGCCTAGTTTCAGCCTCGGGCACAGGCCACTAGTTCGGCCTCAAACCTAAACCTAAACCTAAAGCCTAAACCTAAACCTAAACCTAAACCTATTCCTAGGCCCTAAAGGCCCTAAGCCTAGGCCTGCGACCTAGGCCTAAAGCCTCGGCTAAACCTAAACCTAAACCTAAACCTAGGCCTAGGCCACGGGCCTGGGCCTAGGCCTGGGCCTAGGCCTGGGCCTCAGGCCTGGGCCTGGGCTCAGGCCACACCAGGCCTGGGCCTGAGCCTGGGCCCTGGGCCTGAACACCCCTAAACCTAAACCTAAACCTAAACCTAAACCTAAACCTAAACCTAAACCTAAACCTAAACCTAAACCACAAACCTAAAACCACAAACCTAGGCCTAAACCTAAACCTGGAAGCCTAGGCCCTAGGCCTAGCCTAGGCCTAGGCCTGAAGCCTAGGCCTAGGCCTAGGCCTAGGCCTGAGCCTAGGCCTGAAGGCTGAAGCCTGGGCCTGAGCCTCGGCCTCAGGCCTAGGCCTAGGCCTCGGCCTGGCCCGCAGGCCTGGGCCACTGGGCCTGGGCCTGGGCCCTGGTACCTGGGCTGGGCCTAAAGCCTGACTAAACGCACAAACCCTACTAAACCTAAGCCTAAACATAAACTCTTTGGCCTGTTCAAGCCTAAACCCTAAACCTAAACCTAAGCTTCTAAACCTAAACCACAAGCCTAGCCTAAGCCTACAAACCTAAAAACACATTTAGCTGACTTTAAGCTCCTAAACACAACCCCTATTTAAACACAAACTAAACCTAAGCACAAGCCTAAACCTAAACCTAAACCTAAGCCTAAACTACGCCTAAACCTAAACCCTGGCTTTAAGCCTGACCCCTAAGTACCCCTAAACTAAACCTCGCACAAACACAAACCTAAACCTAAACACAAACCTAAACACAAACTTTCAACCTAGCCTAAACCTTTAAACCTAAACCTAAACTAAACCTAAACCTAAAGCCTAAACCTAAACCTAAGCCTAAACCTAAACCTAAACCTAAACCTAAACTACTTTAAACCTAAACTGTTTAAACCTAACCTAAACTGGCCTAAGCCTAAACTAAACCCCTAAACCTAAACCTAAACCTAAACCCTAACCTAAACCTATTCTAAACCTAAACACAAGCCTAAACCTAAACTAAACCTAAACCTAAACCTAAACACAAACCTAAACACTTTACAAACTAACTCATACAACCTAAACCTAAACCTAAACACAGCTTTAAGCTTCCAAACCTAAACCCCTAAGCCTAAGCCTAAACCTAAACCTAAGCCTAGCCTAAACACAAACACAAACACAACCTAAACTAAACCTAAACCTAAACCTAAACCTAGGCCTAAACCACAGACCTATGGCCTGGCCTAAACTCGTGCAAGCCTAGGCCTAAACCTGAAGCCTAGGCCACACAAACCCTGACTAGGCTACAAACCCCTAGGCCTGACCTGTTTCGACTGCAGCCTAGGCCTAGAAGCCTGGCCTGAGCCTGGGCACCCGGCCTAGGCCTGAAGCCTAGGCCTAGAGCCCCTGAAGCACAGGCCACAGCTCGCCTCAGGCCTAGGCCTAGGCCTGGGCCTGGCCCTAGGCACCGGCCCTGGCTCGACCTGAGCCTAGGCCTAGGCCTAGGCCTAGGCCTGAGCCTAGGCTGGCCTGGGCCTGGGCCCTGGGCCTGGAAGCCTCGGCTGACCTGGGCCTGAGCCTGGCCTGACCTAGGCCTGGGCCTAGGCCTGGGCCTGGGCCTGGGCACAAGCCTGAGCCTGGGCCTAGACCTAAGCCTAAACCTAAACACAAACACCGACACAAACTTTATTTCTTCCCTATAAGCACAAACACAAGCTAAACCTAAACCTAAACCTAAACCTAAGCCTATTTCAAACACAAACTGCACTTCAACCTAAACCTAAACCTAGCCTATTACTAAACGCCTAGCACCTAAGCACAAACCTAAACTAAACTTCATTTCAACTCGCCCTAACCTAAACCTAAACTAACTAACCTAGCCTAACCTAAACACAAACCTAAACCTAAACCTAAACCCTAAACCCTGACTAACCTAAACCTAAACCTAAACCTAAACCTAAACACCTCAAACCCTAAACCCTAAACACCTAAACCTAAACCTACTTTAAACCTAAACCTGAGCACAAACTTTCAAACCTCAAGCCTAAACCTAAGCCTAAGCCTAAACCTTCCTAAACACTAAACCTAAACCCTAAACCTAAACCTAAACCACAACCTAAACCTAAACTTTAAACCTAAACCCTGTTCTAAACCTAAACCTAAACCTAAACCTAAGCACCTAAAGCTAACCTAAACCTAAACCTAAGCTGACCTAAACCTAAACCTAAACCTAAACCTAAACCTAAACCCCTAAACCTAAACCTAAACCTAAACCTAAACCTAAACACCTAAACCTAAACTAAACCTAAACCTAAACCTAAAACAAACCTAAACCTAAACCTAAACCTAAACCTAACCTAAACCTAGGCACAAACCTAAACCTAAACTAAGCCTAAACCTAGGCCTAGACACAAACCTAAACCTAAACACAAACCTAAACCTAGGCCTAACCCCTAAACCTAGAAGCCTGAACCTAGAGCCTACGAGCCTAAACCTAGAGCCTAAAGCCTAAGCCTAAAGGCCCTAGGACCCAAACCTAGGCCTAAACCCTAAACCCTAAGCCCTAAACCTAAACCTGGGACCTAAACCTAAACCCTGGGCCTGGCCTGGGCCTGGGCCTGGGCCTGGGCCTGGGCCTGAGCCTGGGCCTGGGCCTGGGCCTGGGCCTGGGCCTGGGCTGGGCCGCAGGCCCTGGGGCCTGGGCCTGGGCCCTGGGCCTGGGCCTGGGCCTGGGCCTGGGCCCCTGGGCCTGGGCCTGGGCCTGGGCCTGGGCCTGGGCCTGGGCCCTGGGCCTGGGCCTAGGCCTGGGCCTGGGCCTGGGCCTGGGCCTGGGCACTGGGCCCTGACCTAGGCCCCTAAGCCTAAACCTAAACCTAGGCCTAGGCCTAGAACCTAGACCCTAGGCCTAGGCCTAGGCCTAGGCCTAGGCCTGAGCCTGAGCCCTAGGCCTGGGCCTAGGCCTGGGCCTAGGCCAGGCCTGGGCCTGGGCCTGGGGCCCTGGGCCTGGGCCTGGGCCTGGGCCTGGGCCTGGGCCTGGGCCTGGGCCTGGGCCTGGGCCTGGGCCTGGGCCTGGGCCTGGGCCTGGGCCTGGGCCTGGGCCTGGGCCTGGGCCTGGGCCTGGGCCTGGGCCTGGGGCCTGAGCCTGGGCCTGGGCCTGGGCCTGGGCCTGGGCCTGGGCCTGGGCCTGGGCCTGGGCCTAGGCCTCCTGGGCCTGGGCCTGGGCCTGGGCCTGGGCCTAGGCCTGGGCCTGGGCCTGGGCCTGGGCCTGGGCCTGGGCCTGGGCCTGGGCCTGGGCCTGGGCCTGGGCCTGGGCCTGGGCCTGGGCCTGGGCCTGGGCCTGGGCCTGGGCCTGGGCCTGGGCCTGGGCCTGGGCCTGGGCCTGGGCCTGGGCCTGGGCCTGGGCCTGGGCCTGGGCCTGGGCCTGGGCCTGGGCCTGGGCCTGGGCCTGGGCCTGGGCCTGGGCCTGGGCCTGGGCCTGGGCCTGGGCCTGGGCCTGGGCCTGGGCCTGGGCCTAGGCCTGGGCCTGGGCACGGCCTGGGCCTGGGCCTGGGCCTAGGCCTGACCTAGGCCTGGGCCTAAACCTAAACCTAAACCTAAACCTAAACCTAAACCCTAAACCTAGGCCTAAACCTAAACCTAAACTAAACCTAGGCCTAAACCTAAACCTAGGCCTAGGCCTAAACCTAGGCCTAAGCCTAAACCTGGGCCTAGGCCTAGGCCTAGGCCTGGGCCTAGGCCTAGGCCTAGGCCTAGGCCTGGGCCTGGGCCTGGGCCTGGGCCTAGGCCTGGGCCTGGGCCTGGGCCTGGGCCTGGGCCTGGGCCTGGGCCTGGGCCTGGGCCTGGGCCTAGGCCTGGGCCTGGGCCTGGGCCTGGGCCTGGGCCTGGGCCTGGGCCTGGGCCTGGGCCTGGGCCTGGGCCTGGGCCTGGGCCTGGGCCTGGGCCTGGGCCTGGGCCTGGGCCTGGGCCTGGGCCTGGGCCTGGGCCTGGGCCTGGGCCTGGGCCTGGGCCTGGGCCTGGGCCTGGGCCTGGGCCTGGGCCTGGGCCTGGGCCTGGGCCTGGGCCTGGGCCTGGGCCTGGGCCTGGGCCTGGGCCTGGGCCTGGGCCTGGGCCTGGGCCTGGGCCTGGGCCTGGGCCTGGGCCTGGGCCTGGGCCTGGGCCTGGGCCTGGGCCTGGGCCTGGGCCTGGGCCTGGGCCTGGGCCTGGGCCTGGGCCTGGGCCTGGGCCTGGGCCTGGGCCTGGGCCTGGGCCTGGGCCTGGGCCTGGGCCTGGGCCTGGGCCTGGGCCTGGGCCTGGGCCTGGGCCTGGGCCTGGGCCTGGGCCTGGGCCTGGGCCTGGGCCTGGGCCTGGGCCTGGGCCTGGGCCTGGGCCTGGGCCTGGGCCTGGGCCTGGGCCTGGGCCTGGGCCTGGGCCTGGGCCTGGGCCTGGGCCTGGGCCTGGGCCTGGGCCTGGGCCTGGGCCTGGGCCTGGGCCTGGGCCTGGGCCTGGGCCTGGGCCTGGGCCTGGGCCTGGGCCTGGGCCTGGGCCTGGGCCTGGGCCTGGGCCTGGGCCTGGGCCTGGGCCTGGGCCTGGGCCTGGGCCTGGGCCTGGGCCTGGGCCTGGGCCTGGGCCTGGGCCTGGGCCTGGGCCTGGGCCTGGGCCTGGGCCTGGGCCTGGGCCTGGGCCTGGGCCTGGGCCTGGGCCTGGGCCTGGGCCTGGGCCTGGGCCTGGGCCTGGGCCTGGGCCTGGGCCTGGGCCTGGGCCTGGGCCTGGGCCTGGGCCTGGGCCTGGGCCTGGGCCTGGGCCTGGGCCTGGGCCTGGGCCTGGGCCTGGGCCTGGGCCTGGGCCTGGGCCTGGGCCTCAGGCCTGGGCCTGGGCCTGGGCCTGGGCCTGGGCCTGGGCCTGGGCCTGGGCCTGGGCCTGGGCCTGGGCCTGGGCCTGGGCCTGGGCCTGGGCCTGGGCCTGGGCCTGGGCCTGGGCCTGGGCCTGGGCCTGGGCCTGGGCCTGGGCCTGGGCCTGGGCCTGGGCCTGGGCCTGGGCCTGGGCCTGGGCCTGGGCCTGGGCCTGGGCCTGGGCCTGGGCCTGGGCCTGGGCCTGGGCCTGGGCCTGGGCCTGGGCCTGGGCCTGGGCCTGGGCCTGGGCCTGGGCCTGGGCCTGGGCCTGGGCCTGGGCCTGGGCCTGGGCCTGGGCCTGGGCCTGGGCCTGGGCCTGGGCCTGGGCCTGGGCCTGGGCCTGGGCCTGGGCCTGGGCCTGGGCCTGGGCCTGGGCCTGGGCCTGGGCCTGGGCCTGGGCCTGGGCCTGGGCCTGGGCCTGGGCCTGGGCCTGGGCCTGGGCCTGGGCCTGGGCCTGGGCCTGGGCCTGGGCCTGGGCCTGGGCCTGGGCCTGGGCCTGGGCCTGGGCCTGGGCCTGGGCCTGGGCCTGGGCCTGGGCCTGGGCCTGGGCCTGGGCCTGGGCCTGGGCCTGGGCCTGGGCCTGGGCCTGGGCCTGGGCCTGGGCCTGGGCCTGGGCCTGGGCCTGGGCCTGGGCCTGGGCCTGGGCCTGGGCCTGGGCCTGGGCCTGGGCCTGGGCCTGGGCCTGGGCCTGGGCCTGGGCCTAGGCCTGGGCCTGGGCCTGGGCCTGGGCCTGGGCCTGGGCCTGGGCCTGGGCCTGGGCCTGGGCCTGGGCCTAGGCCTGGGCCTGGGCCTGGGCCTGGGCCTGGGCCTGGGCCTGGGCCTGGGCCTGGGCCTGGGCCTGGGCCTGGGCCTGGGCCTGGGCCTGGGCCTGGGCCTGGGCCTGGGCCTGGGCCTGGGCCTGGGCCTGGGCCTGGGCCTGGGCCTGGGCCTGGGCCTGGGCCTGGGCCTGGGCCTGGGCCTGGGCCTGGGCCTGGGCCTGGGCCTGGGCCTGGGCCTGGGCCTGGGCCTGGGCCTGGGCCTGGGCCTGGGCCTGGGCCTGGGCCTGGGCCTGGGCCTGGGCCTGGGCCTGGGCCTGGGCCTGGGCCTGGGCCTGGGCCTGGGCCTGGGCCTGGGCCTGGGCCTGGGCCTGGGCCTGGGCCTGGGCCTGGGCCTGGGCCTGGGCCTGGGCCTGGGCCTGGGCCTGGGCCTGGGCCTGGGCCTGGGCCTGGGCCTGGGCCTGGGCCTGGGCCTGGGCCTGGGCCTGGGCCTGGGCCTGGGCCTGGGCCTGGGCCTGGGCCTGGGCCTGGGCCTGGGCCTGGGCCTGGGCCTGGGCCTGGGCCTGGGCCTGGGCCTGGGCCTGGGCCTGGGCCTGGGCCTGGGCCTGGGCCTGGGCCTGGGCCTGGGCCTGGGCCTGGGCCTGGGCCTGGGCCTGGGCCTGGGCCTGGGCCTGGGCCTGGGCCTGGGCCTGGGCCTGGGCCTGGGCCTGGGCCTGGGCCTGGGCCTGGGCCTGGGCCTGGGCCTGGGCCTGGGCCTGGGCCTGGGCCTGGGCCTGGGCCTGGGCCTGGGCCTGGGCCTGGGCCTGGGCCTGGGCCTGGGCCTGGGCCTGGGCCTGGGCCTGGGCCTGGGCCTGGGCCTGGGCCTGGGCCTGGGCCTGGGCCTGGGCCTGGGCCTGGGCCTGGGCCTGGGCCTGGGCCTGGGCCTGGGCCTGGGCCTGGGCCTGGGCCTGGGCCTGGGCCTGGGCCTGGGCCTGGGCCTGGGCCTGGGCCTGGGCCTGGGCCTGGGCCTGGGCCTGGGCCTGGGCCTGGGCCTGGGCCTGGGCCTGGGCCTGGGCCTGGGCCTGGGCCTGGGCCTGGGCCTGGGCCTGGGCCTGGGCCTGGGCCTGGGCCTGGGCCTGGGCCTAGGCCTGGGCCTGGGCCTGGGCCTGGGCCTGGGCCTGGGCCTGGGCCTAGGCCTGGGCCTGGGCCTGGGCCTGGGCCTGGGCCTGGGCCTGGGCCTGGGCCTGGGCCTGGGCCTGGGCCTGGGCCTGGGCCTGGGCCTGGGCCTGGGCCTGGGCCTGGGCCTGGGCCTGGGCCTGGGCCTGGGCCTGGGCCTGGGCCTGGGCCTGGGCCTGGGCCTGGGCCTGGGCCTGGGCCTGGGCCTGGGCCTGGGCCTGGGCCTGGGCCTGGGCCTGGGCCTGGGCCTGGGCCTGGGCCTGGGCCTGGGCCTGGGCCTGGGCCTGGGCCTGGGCCTGGGCCTGGGCCTGGGCCTGGGCCTGGGCCTGGGCCTCCTGGGCCTGGGCCTGGGCCTGGGCCTGGGCCTGGGCCTGGGCCTGGGCCTGGGCCTGGGCCTGGGCCTGGGCCTGGGCCTGGGCCTGGGCCTGGGCCTGGGCCTGGGCCTGGGCCTGGGCCTGGGCCTGGGCCTGGGCCTGGGCCTGGGCCTGGGCCTGGGCCTGGGCCTGGGCCTGGGCCTGGGCCTGGGCCTGGGCCTGGGCCTGGGCCTGGGCCTGGGCCTGGGCCTGGGCCTGGGCCTAGGCCTGGGCCTAGGCCTGGGCCCTGGGCCTGGGCCTGGGCCTGGGCCTGGGCCTGGGCCTGGGCCTGGGCCTGGGCCTGGGCCTGGGCCTGGGCCTGGGCCTGGGCCTGGGCCTGGGCCTGGGCCTAGGCCTGGGCCTGGGCCTGGGCCTGGGCCTGGGCCTGGGCCTGGGCCTGGGCCTGGGCCTGGGCCTGGGCCTGGGCCTGGGCCTGGGCCTGGGCCTGGGCCTGGGCCTGGGCCTGGGCCTGGGCCTGGGCCTGGGCCTGGGCCTGGGCCTGGGCCTGGGCCTGGGCCTGGGCCTGGGCCTGGGCCTGGGCCTGGGCCTGGGCCTGGGCCTGGGCCTGGGCCTGGGCCTGGGCCTGGGCCTGGGCCTGGGCCTGGGCCTGGGCCTGGGCCTGGGCCTGGGCCTGGGCCTGGGCCTGGGCCTGGGCCTGGGCCTGGGCCTGGGCCTGGGCCTGGGCCTGGGCCTGGGGCCTGGGCCTGGGCCTGGGCCTGGGCCTGGGCCTGGGCCTGGGCCTGGGCCTGGGCCTGGGCCTGGGCCTGGGCCTGGGCCTGGGCCTGGGCCTGGGCCTGGGCCTGGGCCTGGGCCTGGGCCTGGGCCTGGGCCTGGGCCTGGGCCTGGGCCTGGGCCTGGGCCTGGGCCTGGGCCTGGGCCTGGGCCTGGGCCTGGGCCTGGGCCTGGGCCTGGGCCTGGGCCTAAACCTAAACCTAAACCTAAACCTAAACCTAAACCTAAACCTAAACCTAAACCTGGGCCTAAACCTAAACCTAAACCTAAACCTAAACCTAAACCTAAACCTAAACCTAAACCTAAACCTAAACCTAACCTAAACCTAAACCTAAACCTAAACCTAAACCTAAACCTAAACCTAAACCTGGGCCTAAACCTGGGCCTAACCTAAACCTAAACCTGGGCCTAAACCTAAACCTGGGCCTGGGCCTAAACCTGGGCCTGGGCCTGGGCCTGGGCCTAAACCTAAACCTAAACCTAAACCTAAACCTAAACCTAGGCCTAAACCTAAACCTAAACCTAAACCTAAACCTAAACCTAAACCTAAACCTAAACCTAAACCTAAACCTAGGCCTGGGCCTAAACCTAGGCCTAAACCTAGGCCTAGGCCTAGGCCTAGGCCTGGGCCTAGGCCTAGGCCTGGGCCTAGGCCTAGGCCTGGGCCTAGGCCTGGGCCTGGGCCTGGGCCTGGGCCTAGGCCTGGGCCTGGGCCTAGGCCTGGGCCTAGGCCTGGGCCTGGGCCTGGGCCTAGGCCTGGGCCTGGGCCTGGGCCTGGGCCTGGGCCTGGGCCTGGGCCTGGGCCTGGGCCTGGGCCTGGGCCTAGGCCTGGGCCTGGGCCTGGGCCTGGGCCTGGGCCTGGGCCTGGGCCTGGGCCTGGGCCTGGGCCTGGGCCTGGGCCTGGGCCTGGGCCTGGGCCTGGGCCTGGGCCTGGGCCTGGGCCTGGGCCTGGGCCTGGGCCTGGGCCTGGGCCTGGGCCTGGGCCTGGGCCTGGGCCTGGGCCTGGGCCTGGGCCTGGGCCTGGGCCTGGGCCTGGGCCTGGGCCTGGGCCTGGGCCTAGGCCTGGGCCTGGGCCTGGGCCTGGGCCTGGGCCTGGGCCTGGGCCTGGGCCTGGGCCTGGGCCTGGGCCTGGCCTGGGCCTGGGCCTGGGCCTGGGCCTGGGCCTGGGCCTGGGCCTGGGCCTGGGCCTGGGCCTGGGCCTGGGCCTGGGCCTGGGCCTGGGCCTGGGCCTGGGCCTGGGCCTGGGCCTGGGCCTGGGCCTGGGCCTGGGCCTGGGCCTGGGCCTGGGCCTGGGCCTGGGCCTGGGCCTGGGCCTGGGCCTGGGCCTGGGCCTGGGCCTGGGCCTGGGCCTGGGCCTGGGCCTGGGCCTGGGCCTGGGCCTGGGCCTGGGCCTGGGCCTGGGCCTGGGCCTGGGCCTGGGCCTAGGCCTGGGCCTGGGCCTGGGCCTGGGCCTGGGCCTGGGCCTGGGCCTGGGCCTGGGCCTGGGCCTGGGCCTGGGCCTGGGCCTGGGCCTGGGCCTGGGCCTGGGCCTGGGCCTGGGCCTGGGCCTGGGCCTGGGCCTGGGCCTGGGCCTGGGCCTGGGCCTGGGCCTGGGCCTGGGCCTGGGCCTGGGCCTGGGCCTGGGCCTGGGCCTGGGCCTAAACCTAAACCTAAACCTAAACCTAAACCTAAACCTAAACCTAAACCTAAACCTAAACCTAAACCTAAACCTAAACCTAAACCTAAACCTAAACCTAAACCTAAACCTAAACCTGGGCCTAAACCAACCTAAACCTAAACCTAAACCTAAACCTAAACCTAAACCTAAACCTAAACCTAAACCTAAACCTAAACCTAAACCTAAACCTAAACCTAAACCTAAACCTAAACCTAAACCTAAGCCTAAACCTAAACCTAAACCTAAACCTGGGCCTAAACCTGGGCCTAGGCCTAAACCTAAACCTAAACCTGGGCCTAGGCCTAAACCTAAACCTAAACCTAAGCCTAAACCTAAACCTAAACCTGGGGCCTAAACCTAAACCTAAACCTGGGCCTAGGCCTGGGCCTGGGCCTAGGCCTGGGCCTAGGCCTGGGCCTGGGCCTAAGCCTAGGCCTGGGCCTAGGCCTAGGCCTGGGCCTAGGCCTAGGCCTGGGCCTGGGCCTGGGCCTGGGCCTGGGCCTAGGCCTGGGCCTGGGCCTGGGCCTGGGCCTGGGCCTGGGCCTGGGCCTGGGCCTGGGCCTGGGCCTG
>NC_135835.1:28707500-28920000 GCF_029677425.1 Wolffia australiana | reverse complement strand
CTCTATTTGTTCGTCGTGGGGAGACGCATCATTCTATATAAAAGATTTGGCATGATTTCGCGTTGTTATTTCTAAATTTGGCTCGCAAAACTTGCCTCGCTGAAGTCCCTAGTTCGCAGCCTGTAATCCAATGCGGGCTGTTGAGCCACCTATGCGCCCGCATTACGTGGATGCCACGCAGGCGGGCCACCAGGTGATGGAATCCCACGTGGGCGGGATTTCTGGGCCCATTACCGTCCTAATGGACCCTATCCCGCCCACGTCAGCCGTCGGGGACATCCACGCCGTTGGATCTGCCAGCGTGGATGCATCCGACGGCATATCGAAAATACAAAAAAGAAAAAAAAATGAAAAAGTCAAAAACTGGAAAAAGACGACATTGGCAGCTGCGTCGCCGCAATCAAAATCCATCCAAACCATTGAGAGCGCCACGTGTGGCGATCTTGATGGTCCAACGGATGGTCCCTTGGTGGACTCGGCGCCGATTCAAAAAATTGAGCCGTTGGCATTGAATGCCAACGGCTCAATAACTGCGCCTTTCTACCTCGAACCCAGCGGCAGTTCCACGTCAGATCCAATGGCCACAACTGCACCAATCCATACGATCGATCCGATCGCAACCGTTGGATTTGCCACATCAGCCATCGAAACCGCCGGACATGATGGTGCCGATAGTGCATTGATTGCGCTGCCGGTAAGTGCACCCCCCCCGCCCGCCTTTGTTGACCATTCCACTCTTTCTCAACCGTTGGATGCCCCATCGGTAAATCAATCCGACGGCTTTGATTCGCCTTCCTCGCCGCCTGCCATTGTTGACCAGTCTACGCTTCATCAGCCGTCCGATATGCACTTGGTACACAGATCAGATGGCTGTGCTTTGCCCACGCAGGTGCCACATCATCATGCAGCCAAACATGATGATGCGGCACAGGTTTGCCAACCCAACCCGGTCGTCGAGTTACCCTGAGTCAACCTGGTTCACTCGGGCAACTCAGACCGAGTCGAAACCCTCACCAACGGCCGAGTCGTTGTAGTCGACTCGGCCGACTCGGCTGGGATGGATCGACCCGGCCAGATCGACTCGTCCGAATCGGCCCGAGTCGATCCGGCCGTTATTTTCCGTTTTGACCAGGTCGACTCCGCCGATTTAGGTAGAGTTGATTTGATCGACTCGGTCGTCTAGGCAGAGTCGACCTGATCGACTCGGCCGATTCAGGCAGAGACAACTTGTTCGATCGAGTCAAACCGACCAGGTCAAAACTGGTCGCATTGACCACAACCATTTCGGTTGAGCTGCTCAGCGCAGACTAGGTAGACTTGGTCAACATTCACCAAGCCAACTTCGTTGACTTGGTCGATGTTGACCTAGCACGATCAGTTGACTCAATCGAGTCTGACCAAGTCAACTTTGATGACTCAGTCAATCACGACAGAGTCAATGAAGGAGACTTGGTCAACCATACACACGCTGACGACACGGTCCACATTTACCAAAGTAATCGGGTTGACTCGATCAACTCTGACCAAGACCGAGCCGATCGTGTGGACCCGGTCCAACTTGATCGTGTTGACCAGCATGTTGACCGTGTCAATACCTACCCGTCTGACCAGGCTGACCTGGTCAACACTCACCAGGATGACCAGGCTGACCCGGTCAACACCCACTCGATTGACCATGTTGATACAGTCCATCCTCCACGGGTTGACAAGTTGACTTGGTCAACCATAGTAGTGTTGACCGAACAGACCTGGTCAATGTTGACCCTAATCTGGTTGACCAGGTTAGTCAGGTAAACATTGACGATGACAGGGGGAACATTCTCAACCCTAAGCGTGTTGACAAGGTTGACTCAGTCAACCTAGACCGGGACGACTCCGATGCCCGCAATCGCATCATTCCAGTTACAGGAGTATGCCACGTACAGGGGCCCGGACTTTCAACGGACAAAGGACCACTCTCAAGGAAGACGTGGGCAGCGAGAGTGGCGGGCCCCTCACACACACCCACTAGTACTTCCCTCCCGAAGCCCACCTTCCCCCCACTTTATGATGACACGATCCCGCTGAGAGGCTATATTGACTCAGAGGGTGTACGCTTAGTTGCCTTCTCTAAGGAGGAGATATCACGCATGGCTGCCCCATTTGCTTATACATTGATCGGGCGCTTCGCTACGAAGTGACCACTCATTGACGACATCATGAGAGTCTATCTAGCACGAGGGAATTTCCTTAGACCGGTGGTCATTGGAGCAAAGAACCACAAGAACGTCTTTATTCGGTTCCAACTTGAAGCTGACTTCCGGAAGGCTTGGAGCCATACCACATGGACGATCAATGACTCCACGATGCACACCTACCGATTGACAGCAGAGCAGACGGGGAGCTCACGCAACCATTTTCCCCACTTTGTCCCAGTGTGGATCGGATTCCCTGGCCTACGACCTCATTTATTTACACCTACCGCCTTAGAATTTCTTGCTAGTGCGGTAGGCACTTTTATACGTGTGGACAAGGATGTCCATCTCTTTAGTCATCCCGGCTATGTGAGAGTATGTGTTGAGGTTGATCTTCGTGCACCCATACATCGCATGATACTCATTCGCAATGGCGATGAGCTGATCTGCCAACCCGTTGTGTATGAAAATCTTCTACGATTTTGTACACATTGTAGCCTTTTGGGTCATACCCTCCACACATGTCGCCACAAGGCGATGCAGACTCCCTTGACCACTGATGAGGAATACCTCCAATCCTTGGCTTACAATGACTACATTGTCGCTGCAAACTCAGCCACCCCAAGACGTCGACCTAACGAGAGACCACCATTAGATAAACGCCCCGTAGCTACTCTAGTGCATCCCAGTGATGTATCCTCTTCTATCCCGCGCACCACTATGACAGCTAAGCCTCTAATGGCTAAACCTTCCCTTCCTACCTCCCAGTGGGTGAAGAAGGGCGCTGATAAGCGCCCCAAAACCCCACCAAGGGCTAGAGGTGCCCCCTCCCTCAAGGGCAAAGAGGTTAGTGTCGCCACACTGACCTTGAATACCTTTGCCCTCCTGGATGTACCAGAGGGACCTGAGACTAGTGACCTTATCGCGGATGGGCGGCGTCCTCTTTGTGCTCCCCCCTCTACCAGTCCCTCCACGTCCACTAGACCAAACACCCCCCTTCCCACTTCATCCCCCTATGCACCTCCTTATGTCCCTCCTATCGCTTCCTCTCCCTACTCACCCCCTCGGCCCAGCCCTACTCGTACCACACCTCCACTCTCTTGCCACTCCCCCCAGCCCGCCTCCACCCCTATCCGCACCCTATCAGCATCTTTATCCCCCACCCGACCCTCCTCCAACCCCCCACTTCTGCCTACCTCACCTCCGTCTCCGGCCCCCACCTGACCCCTCTCACCATCCCCCGATATCCTATCCTCCACCCACCACCTATCACCCTACACACACTCGCCCCCACCCCCCGATATCCTATCCTCCACGCCCGACCTCCATCCATCACATATACCCTCTGAGCAGGTGGTATGCTTGACAAAATGTCAAGCTACTCTCACTACCTCGGAGGACACATGTGAAGACACTAGTGGTCGAGCTTCCACACGAGAGGAAGACGATGATGTCTCTCTCTCAAAGGACTCTGACGTGGATACCCTTCCTCAGTTGAGCCCCTATTTGGATGCCTCACCCCCACGTCGCACATACAACACCCGATCTCGGGTGCGCCACGCGAGCCGATAGATATATGATTTCAAGCCTTGTTTGGAATTGTAGAGGGATCAATAACCCTCTAACCCAAATGCACCTCATTTCCCTCATCAAGAAACACAACTTGGGAATAGTTGGGCTCATCGAACCGATGACTACGTCGGATCACTCCCACTCCATTGCGAGGAAACTCGGAATGGATCATGTCTATTGTCATACGTTGAATAAGCTCTGGCTTCTTTGGAAGCGAGATTATTCGATCGCACTCTTGGCTGAAGGGACACAGTATGCCACCTTTGACATACCTTATTCCCCACAACCTTACTTACTCACTGTCGTGTATGCCCTGCATAGACATCTCGAGCAAGAGGCCCTCTAGGAGGAACTCGCTCAGCATATCCACTCCCACTCAGAGATAGTTGATCTCCCTTGGCTTATACCTGGCGATTTCAACTGCATACGGGATGCCAACGAGCGGCAAGGGGGCCGCCCACCTCGGACACGCTCTATGCAAGCATTTAACGACTTTATCCATGAGACTTCACTAGTGGAACCGCCTACCATTGGGGAGAAGTGGACTTGGTGTAATGAACGTCAAGCGGACGCACGTATATACGAACGGCTTGATCGTTGTTTTACTAATAGTACCGCATTGATTCATTACACCATCAAGGTAGAGATCCTCCTGAGATTTTACTCGGACCATACGCCAATCCTCCTTCTCCCAGATTCGAGTCATCGGGTGCGTCGTCCCCCATTTCGATTCCAAACCATGTGGTTAGAGCATAGTGAATTCTATAGCTATGTACGAAGCCATTGGCATGGATCGATTTCTACATCCCCTATGGAGAACTTTAGTTATCGACTAAGGAATCTCAAGCTCCAGAAATCACGTATCCAATGGCTGAGAGAGGGTGATAGAAACACGCGTTTCTTTCAAACCTCGATCCGTCATAGAGCGCGCCCGAACTATACGACCCTATTAGAGACTTATAGTCAGGACCCCGTCCAGCTGGCAGCCGCAGGAGTGGAGTACTATCACTCGCTTCTCTCCTCACAACCCACTGTTATGAGCGAGGACCTTCTTGCCTCTATCCCTTACTTAGTGACCGACCAAGACAATGCACTTCTACTAGCCCTTCCGACCCGAGTGGAGATCAAAGATGTATTTTTTTCCTTAGGTCGTAACAAAGCCCCAGGACCGGATGGATTCACCACAGAATTTTATACGGCGTGCTGGGATATTTTAGGCACTGACTTGGTGCTAGCTATCAAGGAGGTGTTTAGGCGTAAAGTCTTCGCACGAAGTTGGAAATCCACTTTTTTAGCGCTCATTCCAAAGGTGGACACTCCAACTTCCTTTCGAGACTTTCGCCCGATTAGTCTTTGTAATGTATGCTACAAAGTCGCATCCAAAATCATTACAAACCGACTAGGGTGCTTCCTTGATAGATTTATCTTTCCAGAACAGTGTGGTTTTGTCAAGGGTCGACAGATCCATGACAATATAACGCTAGTGCATGAGCTAGCCCGGTCCATAGACACTCATATCTCGGGCTCCAATGTCATCATCAAGCTTGATATGGAGAAGGGCTTTGACCGAGTTGAGTGGAATTTCCTCATCAAAGTGTTGCGACGGGGATTCACGGATGCATTCATCGCACTTGTCAATGCTTACATTAGGGATAACCATTTCTCTCTCCTGATGGATGGAAATTCTATCGACTTTTTCACGGCTACGCGGGGACTCAGGCAGGGTGACACCTATTTCACCTACCCTCTTTATATTGATGGAGGAGGTCTTCAGCCGATCGCTCACACGGGCAATCGACCAACGCCTCATCCAACCGTACTTTACAAGGAGGGGTTGCCCGATTCTCTCACACTCATTATTCATTGATGATGCCATATTGTTCCTCAATGGAACCAAATAATCCATTAAGGAATTTATGAGTGTCCTTACAGCATACGAGCAAGCTGCGGGCCAGCTCGTCAATGCCTCGAAGAGTAGCTTTGATTATCTTGGATGCCCTATCTTTCTCGGCTTTACTCATCATCACTACTTCGATGCCGTGCTGGGCAAACTTATAAAGAAATTAGAGGGATGGAAACTTCGCTTCCTATCCCCCGGAGGACGTATCCAACTTATTCGGCATGTCCTCATGAGTATCCCGCTACTTACTCTTGCCGTGCACTCACTATCTCTTACCGTTCTCCGCTCCGTGGAACGCCTATGCGCACGTTTCTTATGGTCTGGTCACTTCGAGGGGGAGAGCCGTCATCATTGAGTTTCTTGGGGCGAAAGCATGTCAGCCGACGGATGAAGGGGGTCTAGGGATCAGACGCCTCTCGGACGTCCAGGAGATGCTTCAAAAGAAACTCGTATGGCGTATGCGTACCACACACGCACAGCCTATGGGAGCAGCATGTTCTCCCCTTAGACACATTACCTGTAGTCCAGACTACATCACTCGATTCTAGTTCTGATAGTGCTATCTTGACGCTCACATCAGATGGAGCCTATACGTGCCGCTCCTCTTGGGAGCATTTTCGTGTGAAATTCCCCCCACAGCACTAGGGTCGCCGCATCTGGCATTCGGCGATCCTTAGGCGCGTCTCCTTTTTCCTCTCGAGACTCCTACACCGCGGCCTCTGGACTGATGACCGAGTGACTCATATAGGTCAATCTCTCAGTTCCCGCTGCCATTGCTGTCCCACCCTCCCACACCCAGAGACCATGGACCACCTTTTCTTCCACAGCGAGACATCACTGGCATGCTGGCACCTCATCACCGACCGTTTTCGTCCACTGACCCCGTCTAAGTGTTTTGGCAAATTTCTTCTCTCTCCAACTCGCTCTACACGGAGCCCCATCCTCCACGTCACCATAGCTTATCTACTATGGGAGATTTGGAAAGGGTGAAATTCTTCTCGTTTTGCAGGTTCATCGATGCGCGTCGTGGACATCGTGCGTCGAGTTCAGCTATGGCTTAGGCGCATCCATCATCTAATTCCCCCCTGAGCCGACAGATCGGCACTCGCCTGCGATCTCCTACGCTCCATCACCATTCAGGTGACCCCCGCCCTCATCCGCATTCAGTATCGAGTTGTTTATTGGCTTCCACCGCCAATAGGCATTCTTAAATTGAATGTGGATGGTGCAGCCAAAGGGAGCCCGGGGCCAGCAGGGGGAGGAGGTATCCTCAAAGACCATACGGGGAGGATACTCTTTGCCTTTTCTTCTTTCTATGGCATACAAACTAATACAATAGCCGAGGCTATGGCAATTCGTGATGGTCTACTCCTCTGTGAGGAACAAAACCTTCACAATATTGTCGTGGAATCGAACTCACAAATATTAGTTGATATGCTTCTTCAAGGTACATGCTCCCAGTGGCGACTCCACAGTGTGTGGCAAGACATCATGCGGTGCCGTTCTTGCACAACATGCTTTCGTCACCAGATGCGAGAGGGCAACCAGACAGTAGATGCACTCGCCAACAACGCGGTACATGCACAAACATCCTCCTCTCTCTTTCACTCTTGGCAGGTGCTCCCTCCCATAGCTAGAGGCTGCTATCGCCTCGATTGTCTTGGCATGCCCACCCTCCGCACACGCCGCATCCCCGTGATGCCAGGCCTGTGGGATTGGAGGATTGCGTGGAACACTAGAGCTAAAGGCGTGGACAACGCTCGCCTCAACTAGAGCCCTGGCCACGAACTTCTCGATCCCACTTGACAACGGAGAGGACATCTCCTACACACACCGTCATCATGGGGCGGCTCCGGCGGGACCATGACGAGCATACTTCCCCGAGCGCCTACAAGGTATGACTTATGTATCTTTTCTTTTTCTCAAATATGGGCGTGGATGAGTGGGATCCGAGTGGGATCTGCGTGTAATTGGGATATTTATACTCGTTCCATGCCTATAAACATTGCCAAACACTTCACTTTATAAATAAAAATCCCTTGGGTGGCGTCTAGGGCATGGATGGATAGGTCTGCGGGCACAACCCCTAGGTTTGGCCGTACACGGCATCGTGGTTTTGCCAAAATAAAAAAACCCTAAACCCTAAACACTAAAGCCTAAACCCTAAACCCTAAACCCCAAAAAAAACCTAAACCCCTAAACCCTAAACCCAAATAATCCTAAAACCCTAAACCCTACAAATCCGTAAAAACCCTAAACCCTAAACCTTAAACCCAAAATCCTAAGCCCTAAACCTTAAACCCAAAACCCTAAACCCTAAACCCTAAACCCTAAACCTTAAACCCAAAACCCTAAACCCTAAAACCTAAACCCTAAACCCTCACAACCCTCCTTACTCGAGCAGTGATTAAGGATGTCGTCTTTTCCTTGGCAAGGACCTAGGCTCCGAGACCGGATGGATTCTCAGCGAAATTCTATACCGCATGATGGGATATCGTATGCACAGATTTCGTGCTTGCTATCAAGGAGGTGTTCACGCGCAAAGTCTTCTCTCGAAGTTGGAAATCCACTTTTTTTGCGCTCATTCCAAAAGTAGACACTCCAACTACCTTCTGAGACTTTCTCCCGATTAGTCTTTGTAATGTATCCTACAAATTTGCATCCAAAACCATTACAAATAGACTATGGAATTTCCTTTATCCACTTATCTTGCCTGAACAGTATGGCTTTGTCAAGGGTTGACATATCCATGAGAATATCATGCTTGTTCACAAGCTAGCCAGTCCCTACACGCTCATATTTCGGGCTCAAATGTCATCATCAAACTGGATATAGAGAAGGCTTTTGATTTAATTGAGTGGAATTTCCTCACCCAAGTGTTGAGTCACTTTGGGTTCACCAGTGCGTTCATCGACCTCTTCGATGCCTGCATTAGAGAGAATCATTTCTCTCTCTTGATGGATGGAAACTCCACTGGCTTCTTCATGGCCACGAGAGGTCTACAGAAAGGTGATCCTATCTCACCTACCCTTTTTATATTGATGGAGGAGGTCTTCAGTCGATTGCTCACACGTGCGATTGACCACGGCCTCATCCAGCCATTTTTTACAAAAAGGGGTTGCCCGTTCTTCTCATTTTCTCTTGTTGCAAATGATGCCATCCTCTTCCTTAATGGATTCAAATAATCCATTAAGGAATTTATGAGCGTCCTCACAGAATACAAGCAAGCCTCGATCAGCTCGTTAGTGCTTTGAAGAGTAAGCTCTATAATTGGTCCTTCCAGCACTATAAAGCGCTCTCAGATACTCCAACAGTATACCCGCTACTCACGAGGATGCCATCCGTTCGACTATCTGGGATGCCCTATCTTTCTAGGACCCACTAAGCATCTTTACTTTGATACCTAGTTGGGTAAACTTAGAAAGAAACTAGAGGGATGGAAACTCCGTTTCCTATCCCTTGGCAGACGTATCCAACTTATTCGACATGTCCTCATGAGTATCCCGCTTCACACCCTCGAAGTCCACTCACTGTCTCTTATAGTCCTCCGCTCAGTAGAACGACTATGCGCACGTTTCCTATGGTCCGTTCACCTAGAGGGAGAGAGTCACCATCATTGGGTTTCTTGGGCAAAAGCATGTCGACTGACAGTTGACGTGGGGGGGTTTAGAGATCGGACGCCTCACAGACGTCCAGGACATGCTTCTGAAGAAGCTCGTATGGTGTATGCGCACCACACAATCTTCACTGGGAAGTTTTATCTCCGCTAAGTATGACAAGTGGGCTGGACGAGAGATGGATATCCAAGGCTATCGAAGATGGCAGACATGGCAGCGACATTGGCTTGAGATCGCCAAGTACACGTGCTGGCATATTAGCCACTTTGAGATTAACGCCTGGTTTCATACTTGGCACGCTGAAGAGCCTTTCGCTAGCCATCTGCACTTCGTATCACACAGTGTGCAGCTCATAGTGGCCCAATTGCTTATGGGCAACACCCAACACCTATGGTAGCAACATGGTCTCCCCTCCCCCACATTATCCCAGGTTTTGAGTACTCCAATTGGGTCCACTCTCGTTCGAGCCATTTGGACGCTCACACTCGATGGAGCATACTCATGCAGTTCTTCTTGGGAGCATTTCCGTGAGAAAGCCCCCATCCAGCACTAGAGACGTCGCATCTGGCATCCAGCAATCCATACTCGCGCCTCCTTTTTCCTATGGAGACTCTTACATCGTGGCCTTCCAACTGATGACAAACACATCCATCGCGGTCATTCTATCAGTTCCCATTGCCAGTGCTGTCCAGAATCCCCCCATACTGAAAATATGGAATATCTTTTCTTCCATAGTAAGACATCCTTAGACTGTTGGTGCCAAATTACACACCTTTGGCACCCACTCTCTCATAGTCCACTGACCCGTTAGAGTGCTTTGGCATGCTATTCCTCTCGCCATCATGCTCCAAACAGAGCCTCATCCTACAGATCACCATAGCTTACTTACTATGGGAGATATGAAAGGGGCGAAACTCTTCTCTTTTTGCACGTACATCCATGCGCACAGTGGATATCATGCGTCGAGTCAAGATGTGGCTAAGACGTATCCATCAACTCATTCCTCCTCGTGCCTACACCTCACCACTTGCATGCGACCTCCTCCGCTCATGGGTATTTTGGTGATCCTTGCTCCCATCCGCACTCAACTACGGGTTATCTATTGGCTCCAACTGCTAGTCGACATCCTTAAACTGAATGTGGATGGTGCGTCCAAAGGGAACCCGAGTCCAGCAGGGGGAGGGGGTATCCTCTGCGATCATACAGGGAGTATTCTTTTCGCTTTCCCCTCTTTCTATGGTGTACAAACTAACACAATAGCCGAAGCTACGGCGATACGGATGGTTTACTCCTCTGTTAGGAACGTAACCTTCATAATATTGTCGTAGAATCGGACTCACAAGTGTTAGTTGACATGCTACGTGTAGGTACATACTTCTAGTGGAAACTACACCATGTATGGCAGAACATCGTGCGGTTCCGACCTCACACAACCAGCGTTCGTCATCAACTGCGAGAAGGCAACCAGACAGCAGATACCCTCGCCAACCACGCGGTGCACACACAAACCTCTTCTTCTCTTTTTCTTTCTTGGCAAGCGCTCCCTCCGACAGCTCAGGTATGTTACTGGGTCGATCATCTTGTCTTGCCGACCCTCCACACGCCTCAAACATACTCGCCGGCGGCTCCACAAGAATGGAGGATCGCGTGGAGCACTCGAGGTGGGAGTGCTCACCCTCCTGCCTAATCCGACAAACTGTCATCTCAAGCTAGAGGGGTGGACTACGCCCACCTCAACTGAAGACCTCACCACGCACTTCATCGATACCACTTAGCGGAGGCGAGGACATCTCCATAACTGCTCCATCATCGACATCGCCAGGGGCTCCATTTAGGGACGTCGACGCGAATACTTCTACGAGCACCTACAAGGTATCATTTTTGTATATTTTCTTTTTCTAAACTTGGGCGTGGACAAGTGGGATCTGAGTGTAATTACGATATTTATACTCGTTCCATGCCAATAAACACTTACAAAGACTCTACTTATATATAAAATCCACCTAGTGTCGTCTACAGCATGGATAGATCCATCTATGAGAACAACCATAAGGTTGGCCGTACATGGCACCGTGTTTTTTGCCCATAAAAAAATACTAAACCCTAAACCCTAAATCCTAAACCCTAAACCCTGAACCCTAAACCCTAAACCGAAAACCCTGAACCCTAAACTCTAATCCCTAAACCCTAAACCCTAAACCCTAAACCCTAAACTCTAAATCGTAAAACCTAAACCCTAAACCCTTAACTCTAAACCCTTAACCCTAAACCCTAAACCCTAACCAGGTTGACTTGGCCAACCTTGACCATGTTGACCAGGTTGTCTCGGTCGACTCTCCTTGTGTTTATCACGTTGACTCGGTCAACTCTCCCCATGTTGATCACGTTGACTCAGTGAACTCTCCCTAGGTTGACCATGCTCACTTGGTCCACCTTGCCAATGCTGACTAGATAGACTTGGTCAACCCTGATCGTGTTGACACGGTTGCCTTGGTCAACCCTAACCATGTTGACTAGATTGAATCGGTCAACCCTTATAAGGTTGACTTGGTCATACCTACCCATTTTGACCAAGCCGCATCGGAAGCCCCTGACCATTTTTACCCAAATGACTTGGTCAACACTATCAGTTCTGATCCTCTCGGCCAGGTCAACTCGGTTAACCCGGCTCGAGTACCCCGGACGATCTAGGACATCTATACTTGGGACCTTTGGACAACCCTACCCGACCCGACTCGGATAACGTCGCACCACATAGACTAGGCATGGAGGATCCACGAGCACCAACGGAAGGTGGCAATGGACTAACTCGACAACCTTATGAGAGACCACCAACGATGACCTGGGTGGCGAAAGTGGCAGGGACTCCGCACACGGTTACCACTCAACCCCTCCCCAAGGTCACACTTCCCCCACTTTATGATGCCACGACCCCAAAGCAGGGTTACATTGAATCGGAGGGGGTGCGAGTTATCGCCTTCTCTAAAGAGGAGGTCTCGCGCATGGCTGCACCATTTGCATACACTTTGATAGGGCGATTCGCTTCGAAACACCCCCTCATTGACGACATCATGAGAGTCTATGTAGCGCCAGGTTACTTCACCGGTCCGGTGGTTATTGGAGCGCGTAACCATCGAAGTGTCTTTATTCGCTTCCAATAGGAGATAGACTTTAGGAAAGCTTGGAGTTGTACCATGTGGACAATTAGTGGTTCCACGATGCACACCTACCGATGGACGGCCGAGCAGACTAGCACCTCACGAGAGCATTGCCCCCATTCTGTACCAGTCTGGATTGGTTTCCCAGGGCTTCGACTACATCTCTTCATGCCCACCACTCTAGAGTCCCTAGCTAGTGTTGTTGATACGTCTCAACAAAGGCATACATCTGTTCAACTGCCCCAGATACGTGAGGGTAAGTGTCGAGATCGACTTATTAGAGCGCATCCACCTCATGATCCTCATCCGCAATGGGGATGAGCTGATTCGACAGACCATAGTGTATAGGGTTCGCCCGTCCCGATATCCATCCGATATCCGGTATCGGACAACAGATATTTGATGTCCGGAAAAAAATGGGACGGTTCCGGATATCGGGCGATATCCGTCTATCAGGGGTAGACGGATATCGATACTGGATATCGGGGGGTGAGGACGAAGACGGTATTGGATACCGGATATCAGAAAACCAATATCCAGGTATCAGAAAACTGATATGTGGATATCGGAAAACCGATATCTGGATATTGGAAAACCGATATCGGATATCGGATATCAGATTTAGACCGCAATAATTTATTTTGATATATATTCAATGCCGCTTATTATATAGTGTGCAATTTTTTTTCTTCCATATGGGATAACATGATTAAATGTTAACGTAAACTCTGAATCCAGTTATCCCACATGGGAGATTTTAGAAACTTTTACTAGTATATATTAAATGAGGTCTACATATATTAATCATTAAAATAATAGCTATGCCTCTGCGATATGTGAGATGCGAGAGGACTAAAATTTTAGGAGACATGGCTTGAATGTTCTTCTCATATTTTTAGAGAGAGAGAGAGGCATGAAAAGCTAGAGCGAGAGGGAGAGAGGGAACGAGGGAGAGAGGAGAGAGAAGAGATAGAGAGATAGAGCGAGATTGAGTGCGAAAGAGAGAGAGAGAACGAGTGCGAGAGAGAGAGGGAGAGAGAGAACGAGTGCGAAAGAGAGAGAGAGTGAACGAGTGTGAGAGAGAGAGAGAACGAGTGCGAGAGAGAGAGGAAGAGAGAGAGAGAGAGAACGAGTGCGAAAGAGAGAGAGAGTGAACGAGTGCGAGAGAGAGAGAAGGAACGAGTGAAAGAGATAGATAAATAATTCGATGTGGATATCAAAAACCGATGTCCGCATCTGATATCTGGTACCGGCATCTATCCCCTTGAGATGGAGATGGATGCTGAATCGAGACACATATCGGTATCGGATATCGACACTATAGCAGCCAATATCCGATATCGAAAAAACCGAATACCGGAAATTGCCTTTCTGGTAGCCGGTACAGCATCCGTCCCGATACCGGCATCTGGTACCGGTACCGGGATGGGCAAACACTAATAGTGTACGAGAACCTTCCACAGTTCTGTACCCATTGTATCCTCTTAGGTCGCACACTTCATACATGTCACCAAAGGCGTCGCAGACTTCCCCGACCCCCTCAAAGGAATACCTCCCACCTTTGCCTTATAACAAATACAACATAGAAGCAAAGTCTACTACTCAAGCGCATCTCCTCACCCAGAGACCGACTCAGAGCACATGACCCGCCCCCGCACCGCTTGGTGTGCCTACCCCTACTCCTCTCCCACCTAGGGATTCTATGCCGCCCAAGCCTGTACCGGCCAAGCACATAGTTTTAGGGTCCGAATGGGTGAAGAAAGGGGCACACAAGCGCCCACATACCCTACCCCGTCCCCCAGTTGTCCCCACTATCAGCAATCGGCCGGGTAAGGGTAACGAGGTACACGCACCTACTAGTACCTCAAATACCTTTACCTTCTTGGATCTCGAAAGCCCTGAGGGAGACAACGTGGAGACTGGGCATAGTCGCACGAGTATTCCTAGCACCTCTGGCCACACACCCACCCGTCTCTCACCCCTTCCACATTCCTCATCATCCCCCCGTTCCACATCCTCTCACCTTTCATCAGTCCACCGGCCTCCATCTTCATCACCCCCACCACCTGGTCCCCCTCCATCCCCTCCACTTCCCTCCCCTACACCTCGCTCACATCCACCTTGCTCCCTTCCACCTCATGCACCTCCACCACCTCCACCTTGCTCACCCCCACCTACACCTTCCCCTCCTTCCCTTACAACACCCACACCTACCCCTCGCTCACCACCCATCCCCACCCCTAGCTTACCGCCCCACCCTAGCCACACTCCCTGCTCGACCTCCACCCATCACATATACCTTTTGAACGAGAGGACTACTTGACTAATCGTCAAGCCCCACTCCCTAGTTCTGAGGATACCTGTGGAGATACTAGCGGTCATGCTTCCACAGGCGAGGAGGAGGATGACGGCTCCATCTCTAAGGAGTCGGACTTGGACAACCCCACTTCTCATGGTCATCACTTGGACACGCCGCACTCCCGCCGCATCTATAGCACCCGATCTAGGGTGCGTCACACGACTTGATAGCTTTATGATTCCAAGCTTTGTTTGGAATTGTAGAGGGATTGATAACCCTCTAACCCAATCACATCTCTCCCTAATCAATAAGCACAACCTAGGAATAGTTGGACTTATTGAGCCGATGATTACATCAGATTGTTTCCATTCTATTGCGAGGAAACTCGGCATGGATCATGTTTATTGTCATCCCGCGAATAAGCTCAGGCTTCTTTGGAAGCGGGATTATTCCTTGGAACAACTGGCCGAAGGGTCCTAGTACGCCACTTTTGACGTACCGTACTCCTCCAAGCCATACATCCTTACCGTCATCTATGCCTCACATAGACATCTAGTGCAAGAGGCCCTCTAGGAGGAACTCGCCTTACATATTTATTCCCACTCACAACTTATTGATCTCCCCTGGTTTCTAGCTAGGGATTCAAACTGCATACGAGCAGTTAGCGAATGCCAGGGCCGCCGTCCTCCTAGGTCACGATCTATGCACGCGTTCAGTGACTTTATTCACCAGACATCACTTATGGAGCCTCCTACCGTTGGGGAGAAGTGGACCTGGTGTAATGAACGTCAAGCAGACGCACGTATGTACGAACGGATCGACAGATGTTTTACTAATATCACCACACTAATGCAATGCTCCATCATGATTGAGATCCTACCAAGATATTACTCGGACCACTCATCGATCCTCCTACTCCCGGACTCGAATAATCGAGTCCGTCGTCCTCCATTCTGCTTCCAAGCCATGTGATTAGAGCATAACGACTTCCATCATTATGTCCGTAGTGATCTGGACATCACCTATGGAGAACTTCAGTTATCGACGGAGGAATCTCAAGTTCCACTTGAAATGGTGGAATCGACATGTCTTCGGAGACGTACACACGCCAGTTGAAGCAATCAAGACAGAACTAGCTGTTGTCGAGCGAGAGTTGCAAGATGTTTGGACGAACGACATGGGAGAGCCCCAGCTCTGACTTAGAGAGCAGGTTGAGGACGCTATGCGACGTTAGGAGATTTTCTATCTTCAGAAATTGTGTGTCCAATGGCTATGAGAAGGTGATAGAAACACACGTTTCTTTCACGCCTCGATCCGTCATAGAGCCCGTCCTAATTATACGACCCTACTAGAGACGTATAGTCAGGACCCTATCCACCTAGAAGACGGAGGAGTCACATTTTATCATTCGCTCCTCTCCTCACAACCAACTATTGTGAATGAGGACCATCTCGCCTCTATCCCTCACTTGGTGACCGACCAAGACAGTGCCCTGCTCACAACCATTCCCAAGACGTGGAGTGTCCACTTTTCCTTGGCTAGGAACAAGGCCCCGGGACCGGATGGATTCTCAGCGGAATTTTATACCGCTTCTTGGGACATCGTAGGCATAGACTTGGCGCCTTCTATCAAGGAGGTATTTACGCGCAAAGTCTTCCCTTGAAGTTAGAAATCTACTTTTTTGGCACTCATTCCAAAAGTGGACACTCCAAATAACTTCCGAGACTTTCGCCCCATTAGTCTTTGTAATGTATGCTACAAAGTTGCATCCAAAATCATTACAAATAGACTAGAGACCTTAATTGACTTATCTCCCCTGAACAGTGTGGTTTTGTCAAGGGTCGATATATTCATGATAATATCATGCTCGTTCACGAGCTAGCCCAGTCCATAGATGCTCATATTCATGGCTCAAATGTCATCATCAAATTGGATATGTAGAAAGCCTTTGATCGAGTCGAGTGGAATTTCCTTACCCAAGTGTTGAATCACTTTCGGTTCACCACTACGTTCATTGACCTCATCGATGCATGCATTGGAGAGAACCACTTCTCTCTTTTGATGGATGGAAATTCCACGGATTTCTTCACGGCCACGAGAGGTCTAAGGCAGGGTGATCCTATATCACCCATCCTTTTTATACTGATGGAGGAGGTCTTCAGCCGATCGATCACACGGGCGATCGACCGCGGCCCCATCCAATCGTATTTTACGAAAAGGGGCTGCCCGATTCTCTCTGACTCACTATTTACTGATGATGACATTCTCTTCCTCAATGGATCTTAAAAATCCATTAAGGTATTTATGAGTGTCCTTACAACATATGAGCAAGCTTCGGGCTAGCTCATCAATGCCTCGAAGAGTAGCTTCAAAGTTGGTCCTTCCACCACTATAAAGCGCTCTGAGATACCCCAACATTATACCCGTTATGCACGAGGATGCCTTCCATTCGACTTTCTTGGATGCCCTATCTTTCTAGGACCTGCTAAGCATCATTACTTTGATGCCTTGTTGGGCAAACTTAGAAAGAACCTAGAGGGATGGAAACTCCGTTTTCTATCCTCTAGAGGACGTATCCAACTTATTCAGCATGTCCTCATGGGTATCCCGCTGTGCACCCTCGCGGTCCACTCACTATCTCTTATAGTCTTCCTCTCGGTGGAACGACTATGCACATGTTTCTTATGGTCTGCTCACCTCGAGGGAGAGTATCGCCACCATTGGGTTTCTTGGGAGAAACCATGCCGGCCGACAGCCGAGGGGGGTCTAGGGATGAGACGCCTCACGGATGTCCAGGACATTCTTCAAAAGAAGCTTGTATGGCATATGCACAACATACACTCTCCATTTGGTCATTTTATTTCCGCCAAGTATGGCGCCAAGTATGGCGAGTGGGCCCGTCGAGATATCGATATCTAGGGTCATTAGAGATGGCGGACGTGGCAGCGCCATTGGCTTGAGATCGGATGTTGGCATATTGGGCGAGGAGAGATTAGCACCTAGTTTGATACCTAGCATGCTGACGAGCCGTTCGCTCACCATCCACAATTTGTACCACATCGAGTGCGACTCATAGTGGCCTAGGTGTTTATGGGCAACACACAACATCTATTGAAGCAACATGGTCTCCCTTCAGCCGCATTATCTGAGGTCCAGAGTACCCCAATCGGGAAGGAGGAGGTAAAGGTACCTCTTCGCTCTCCACCGGTTCTAGGGGTAAACGTTCGCCTAATGGATCCTCTAGTAGAGGATCTCTTATGACGAGATCATGGTCAAGATCATCGTCACGTTCAATGTAATTGGTATCACGACATTGGGCTCGCGTACGAACCATCCTATGGTCAACCATCCACAACCTAGAAAATGTTCTAAGGGTATGCACGTGATGGATGAAATGCTATGACGTGTATAATGCCGATGAACCAATATGACGTGCACAATATGATGTAAATGATTTTCAAAATAATGACGTGCACGGTCCAATAAAATCTCTTTAGTGATATGCTACCGACTGTGTTGAGCAAGAGCTAACACGATCGGCTCTGATACCAATATGATGTAATACGACCTGCCGGGATCAGTTGGCTAGTATTACGCCACAGGAATCGATGGATAAATTCGTGAAATGATGTGAATGTATGGCAACGAAGAAAATGTCGAATGAGCAAAGACTCGGTCGCTCACAAACAGGGAAGAGGACCCACGCCGATCAAGGGGAAGATATTGATCTGAGATCAAACTCCCAATGACCTTAGTGGCCAACTAAACGACTATGAAGAGAGGGGCGTTTGACTTCCCAGGTGGAGTTCTTCGTCTAAGTCGGTAAGTACCCTCTACCACAACAAGATCCTATCTCTCGATGAAAAGTGGCTATCCTATTAGCAAGTTAACGAGATAGGGCAGCGGACAAGATAGTGGAAGACGAGACTGTAGAAAGCAATAATACTAGTATGATGGAGGGGAGACGAGAGGGTACCTTAATGTCGATAGTCCACGGCGTCGATGGTAGTGGACAGCACGATCGGCGGAGTACCAAACGAGGGTCGTGACGGCGGGCGGTTAGAGCCGGATGAGCTGAGTCAAAGACGTGAGGGGCGCGGACGCGCGTGGCGAGCTGGCACAGCTGGGCGCGATGGCTTGCAAATGAGGGGTGGGCACGCGGCGCGGCGGGATAGGTGGACGCGCTGATGCGGACTTTCACGCGCACGCGGGTGAGGGCGGGCGTGCGGCGCGTGCGAAGGGCGCGCGTGCGGGAGTGGCGGCAGATGGGCGTGCGTCGCTGGCAGACGCCTGCGTGCGGCACGCGCGCTGGCGCCGGCGGCACGTGGCGCGGACGAGTGTCAAAGCGTTGGCTGGTACGGGGACGTGAGAGGCTCGCGCAGTGTGGGCAGTGCGCGGGAGCAGGCGGGGCGGGGGCGCGAGCGGCGTACGGTCTGAGGACGGGCACGTGGACACGCGGGCACTGGCAGGAGTGGTGGTTGACAGCGGTGATGGGCGACGGTGTCGAAGATGGCGGCGGCAAGGCGGTTCTGGGACCCAAGAATGGGTTTCTTGAGCTATAACCATCCCAAGAACTCTTCAAGAAGAGGGTTTCTCGGGTGTTCTTGGCAGCCTTGGGTGGGATCTCAAGAATCCCGTGGATGGCGAACGTCGGCGACGAGTCAGCAGCCTCGGGCACCCTCGGAGTAATCTCGACGAAGGCTTCTTCAGCTCCTGGTGGCGACGACTTCTTGGATTTCTTTACTCGACCCAGAGTGATCTCGACGGGATGCTTGGATACGTCATCACGGAGTGATCTCGATGTGACGACGGGGCTCTAACCACGGAGTGGTCTCGACGTGGGCGAGGCTAGCCGGGCCTCTCTACTCTCTACTCTCTAAGATAGGTGGAGACACAGTTGTAAAAATTCTTTCAACAAAGGACTCAAATGTTCCTTGGTCATGCTATCCCCTTATATAGTGAGGATAGGTGCCAAGTGAACGTGGGGAGAGGACGAACCATCGTGAGACGTGGTTTGGCCTCTCCTTACAATTTCAAAATAAAACCAAAATTTCAAAAGTAAAAGACGAAGGCGAGGCCCAACATTGGCCCAGTCCATGAAATTCAAAGACAGAAGCAAAAACATAAACAAATACAAGGAAGATAGAGATGCTTACGCAGGGTACTTGAACCCAGGCTGGCGAGCATCGACGCGAGCGGCTCGGCGTGGCTGATATCCTCCTGTCGTGACATCTCCAAGATGGTCCTCCATCAATATCCTCCTACGTGGCGTCCAGGGCACGTGTGGCTGGATCCGCACCCGACAGCGTAATTTTTTGCCAATTAAAAGAAAAACCCTAAACCCTAAACCCTAAGCCCTAAAACCCAAAAACCCTAAACCCTATACCCTAAAACCTAAAATCTAAAACCTAAAACCTAAAACCTAAAACCTGAAACCTAAAACCTAAAACCTAAAACCTAAAACCTAAAACCCTAAAACCTTAAATCCTAAACCCTAAACCCTAAACCCTAAACACCGAACCCTAAACCCTAAACCCTAAAACCCTAAACCTTAGACCCTAAAACCTTAAAACCCTATACCCCAAACCCTAAACCCTAAAAAATTCTAATCCCTTAAAAAACATTAAACCCTAAACCCTAAATCCTTAAACCTGACCCTAAAAACTCAATCCTAAACCCCAAAACCCTAAACCCTAAAAAACCCTAAACCCTTAAAAAAACATTAAACCCTAAACCCTAAATCCCTAAACCTGGCCCTAAAAACTAAATCCTAAACCCCAAAACCCTAAACCCTAAAAAACCCTAAACCCTAAATCCCTAAACCTGACCCTAAAAACCAAGTCCTAAACCCCAAAACCCTAAACCCTAAAAAACCCTAAACCCTTAAAAAACATTAAACCCTAAACCCTAAAACCTAAACCCTAAATTCTAACCCCTTAACCCTCAACCCTAAACCCGAAACCTTAAACCCCCCCCTCTTTTCATTTGCTCAAAGTTTTCTCTCTCCTCTCGCAGAGCTTCTCTCTCCTCAAAATTTGGAGATTTCCTCATAAAGTTTTCCAGAGAGCTCAGATCGAAGTGATTTTGGTTTTATTCGATTCAGAAGGCCTTTACCATAGGAATCAACTACAGGAACACCGTCAACAGATTCCTATAGCTTAGATTGAAGGATTTTGAATCGAGGAGGTAAGATTATATCAGTATTTTATTTTCCATATATCTCGTGATCTAGATGTGCTAAATATATCAAATTTATACTCTATTTGCTTGCCTTTACGAGCCTTATCATTTTATATCATTCATTTCCTATGAATTATTACTTCTAATTAGAAATTTGGAATTCGAATCTCTTCTCGCAGTATAAACTAATTCGCAGCCCGTAATCCAATGCGGGTTGCTGAGTTAGAGGAGCGCCTATTGGCCGCCGTCGCCACGTCGGCCAGCCAGTTGGCTCTCCACGTGGTGGAAGATGACGGGTCCACTAAGGCCCTAGTGGACCCATCCCCGCCAACGGGGACCATTGGATGCGTCCACGCTTTTGGATCTGCTAGCGTGGACGCATCAGACAGCCACGTAAATATCAAAAAAATGAAAAAAATAGGAAATAGAAAAAAGGAAAAAAAGGGAATCTTGACAGCATGACAAGCTGCCGAGTTGGGGCTCTAAGGGCCCATCCGAATCATCGCAACAGACATGTGTCATGATCGCGACGATCCAAACAATGGACCCTTCGTGGACCCCACAATGATTCAAAAAATGGAGCCATTTGCATTAAATGCCAACGCCTCAATTACTGAAACTTTACACCTCGAAAAGAACCCAAACGCCATGTCAGATCTGGCGGCCAGCAATGGATCTGGCCGCAAGATGGATTCATTATGCATCGTCCGATTGGCCATGTCATTGTTGGAAGAGTCCACATTTGCGGGCGCTGACAATGCAATGAATGCGTCGCCGGTAAGCTCACCCTAGCTCGTGCCCGCATGTGTTGATAGTTCAAACCATTATCCCTGTCGGATCCCCCATTTGACGCACTCGTTGGAAGGCCCAGATTGCGCCACATGGATGGACCCTCATCTTTCAATGGCCACATCAGACGTGGCTGAGATCTGCCAAGTCGACTCGGCTGAATCATTCCGAGTTGACTCGGTTGAACAAAACCGAGTTGACTCGGCTGATTACAGCCGAGTCGACCGGGCTAACTCGGTCATCTCAGACCAAGTCAACCCGGTTGACAACGACCAAGTTGATCGGCTCGACTCAACTGACTCCAACCGAGTCGACCTGGTCGAACCTAACCGGGTCGACCTGGTCGACCCGGCCATTCATGACAGAGTCGACCTGATCGACCCGGTCAACACTGACTGAGTCAAACCAGTTGACTCGATCAACACTGACCAAATCACCATGGTTGACTCGGTCAATGCTGACAGAGCCAAATGGGTCAAGGCGGTCAACCCTGACTAGCTTGAACTGGTTGACTCGGTCACTCCAGTTGGAGTTGAATCGGTCGGCTTGGTCAACCATGACCGGTTCGACACGGTTGACCAGACCATCCCTGGACGAGTCAAATTGGTCAACTCAAACAAATCTGTCAATGCCGAGGGAACCACATGTGTCATCTAGTTCAACTTTGACTGACACAATCCGATAGACTCGATCAACGATTACTTGGTCAACCTCAAGCCACTCGTATCATTTTACTTGTCCATCCCTAATCGAGTCGAGCCAGCCAACTCAGTCAATTCTGACCGAATACAACTGGTTGACTCGGTCAACCATGACCGAGTCATACCGTCATACGTGGCCACCATCGATGACTCAACACATAGCACAGAGGAGCAAAACGCGTCGCAGAAGAAAGAACATATGCTTGAGAGGCAGCAAATGGAACGCACACCACTGACAACCTGGGCAGCGAGAGTGGCAAGAACTACGCATCAGACTACTACTCAACCACTCCCCAAGCCCACACTTGCTCCCCTCTACTATGACACGACTCAAAGCGGGGTTTTACGGACTCCGAGGGGTGCAAGTGGCCGCCTTCTCCAAAGAGGAGGTTTCGCAAATGGCTGCGCCATTTGCATACACACTGATCGGGCGATTCACTACGAAGTGCCCACTTATTGATGACATCATGCAGGTATACTTAGCGCCTGGGCACTTTGTCGGACAGGTGGTTATTGGGGCACGTAACCACCGGAGTGTCTTTATTCGCTTCCTACTAGAAGATGACTTTAGGAAGGCGTGGAGCCGTACCACATGGACAATTAGTGGTTCTATCATGCATACTTAGCGATGGAAAGCTTAGCAGACGACCAACTCACAAGAGCATTCCCCCCATACTGTCCAGGTATGGATAGGTTTCTGAGGGCTCTGCCCTTATCTCTTCACCCCCACTGCTTTGGAGTCCCTAGCTAGTGCTGTCGGAACATTTATACGTCTGGACAAAGACGTACATCTGTTCAACCGCCCCGGATATGCGAGGGTCTGTGTAGAGATAGACCTACTAGAGCCCATCCACCGCATGATCCTCCTTCGTAATGGGGATGAGCTGATTCGCCAACCTATCATGTATGAGAACCTTCCGCAGTTCTGTACACATTGCACCCTTTTGGGCCACACTCTTCATACGTGTTGCCAAAGGACGTCTCAAACTACCTGGACCCCGTAGAGGAGTACCTTCCATCTTTGCCTTATAACGACTACATAATAGAGGCAAAGTCTACTTCCCAAGGGCGTCAACCAACTCAGAGACAGACTCAGACTACACGCCCCGATCCCGCAGCCCAAGGTGCACCTACCATCACTCCTCCCCTACCTAGGGACTCTATGCTGACTAGGCCTGCCACGGCCAAACCTACACCCTCAGCTTCACAATGGGTAAAGAAGGGTGCTGATAAGCACCCACGCCCCCAGGATGCCCCTCATATTAGTACCCGGTCAGGCAAATGTAAGGATGTATGTGCACCCACATGTACCTCTAACACTTTTGCTCTCTTAGATGCAACATATGGTCTTGATGGAGATTGCGCGGTGGGGGGAAGAATGGCCAGGGTAGCACTTCCCGTCCATGCCAAACTCCCCACCCCTTATCAACCCCTCGCTCCACATCCCCCCGCACATCATCCCTACCCTGCTCTCCCCCACCTTCCCCTATGGCCCCCACCCTAGCGCCCCCCGCCCCTCCACTAGCTTCATGCCTCTCACATTCCCCCTCTGTCATTCCATCCCCCGTTATCACACCTTGCTCCCCCCCTGCCCCATCATCTTGCTCTTCCCCTTCGGCTCCACTCCTACCTCTGACTCTCCCCCCCTAGGACCTCCTTCTCCCCCTACCCTACTCACCCCCCTTGGACCCCCTCCTCCCCCTACCCTACTCACCCCCTCGGACCCCTCCTCCCCAACCCTACTTACCCCCTCGGACCCCTCCTCCCCAACCCTACTTACCCCCTCGGACCCCTCCTCCCCAACCCTACTTACCCCCTCGGACCCCCTCCTCCCCCAACCCTACTTACCCCCCTCGGACCCACCCTACCCTACTCACCCTCCTACCTTACCCTACGCACGCCCCTCGGCGCATAAAACAGGACTGGCCCGGTACTTCGTAACCTTCACGAACGAAGTTCAGAATCAACAAGGGCGGCTGGGCTTACTTGCTATATCCCTGCGTCCTTGCACAGCTCGTCACTACGGTCGATTACCAATGGTTCCTGATTTCAGTTTCCGCAACCGAAACTGACGATGATTTAATCCATAAACCTGTTCTTTCTTATTTATTTCACGGTACGCTAAAAAAAGGAGGAGAAGGGGCGAGTGAGCATCAAACAAAAACAAACGAAATCGTCAAATTGAAGGGAATCTCAGGTGTCAACGTGCGGATCTCATATAGTCAAAAAAAGAAGGGGCGTGGACGAGGCCCATAGTTTCTGAATAAGAAGGCGCTTCCCACTACCCGATCCTTGCTACTCTCCCGCCCCACTTGATATACGTACCTCCTTGCCCGACCCCTACCCACCACATATCCCCTCTGAACGGGAGTACTGCTTGACTAACCGTCAAGCTGCACCTCCTAGCTCAGAGGACACGTGTGGGGATACTAGGAGTCATACCTCCACGGGCGAGGAGAAGGATGATGCCTCCCTCTTTGAGGAGTCAGACGTCAACAGCCCCTCTTCTTTAGGACATCATTCATATGACCCTTCTACACATCGCATCTACAACACTCAATCACGGGCGCGTCACGCGAGCAGATAGCTTTATAATTCCAAGCCTTGTTTGGAATTGAGAGGGATAGGCAACCCTCTAACCCAGTCACATCTCCTCTCTCTAATCAAGAAGTACAACTTAGGAATAGTTCAACTTATTGAGCCGATGACGACATCGGATATCTCCCATTTGATTGTAAGGAAACTCAAAATGGATCGTGTTTATTGTCATCCCTCGAATAAGCTCTGGCTTCTTTGGAAGTTGGACTATTCGATGGAACTACTAGCTGAAGGGACCCAGTACGTCACTTTTAACTTACCGTACTCCCCGAAGCCTTATATACTTACCATAGTCTATGCCTAGACTCACATAGACACCTCGGGAGGGAGGCCCTCAGGAAGAAACTCGCCTTACACATCCATGCTCACTCACGACTTGTTGATCTCCCTTGGTTTCTAGCTGGGGACTTCAACTGCATACGGGCTATTAGAGAATGCCAGGGAGGTCGCCCCCCTAGGTCGTGATCTATGCAAGTGTTCAACGACTTGATTCACCAGACAACACTTGTGGAACCTCCTATCGTTGAAGAGAAGTGGACTTGGTGTAATGAGCGACAAGCAGATGCGCGTATGTACGAACGGATCGACCGTTGTTTCACAAATAGTACTGCACTAATGCAGTGCACCATCACGATTGAGATCCTATCGAGATATTGCTCGGGCCACTCATCGATCCTCCTTCTCCAAGACTCGAGTAATCGAGTCCGCCGTCCTCCATTCCGCTTTCAAACCATGTGCTTAGAGCATAAAAACTTCCATTGGCATGGAACAACCTCGACATCACCAATGGAGAACTTCAGTTATCAACTGAGGAATCTCAAGTTCCACTTGAAATGGTGGAATCAACATGTCTTCGGAGACGTACACACGTCGACAGAAGCAATCAAGATGGAACTAGCTGCTGTCGAGCGAGAGTTGCAAGACATATGGACGGACGACATGGGAGAGCGCTAGCTTAGCCTTAGGGAGCAGCTTGAGGACGCTATGCCGCGTCAAGAGATTTTCAATCTTAAGAAATCGCATGTCCAATGGCAGCGAGATGGTCATACGGCCCGCCCTAATTATACGACCCTATTAGAGACGTATGCTCGGGACCTCTCCCAGCTAGCAGGCGTAGGAGTGGAGTTTTATCGTTCCCTCCTCTCCTCACAACCAACTGTTGTGAGAGAGAATCTCCTTGCATCTATCCCTCACTTAGTGACTGACCAAGAAAGCGCCCTCCTCACAACCCTCCCTACTCGAGCAGAGATTAAGGATGTCATCTTTTCCTTGACTAGGAACAAGGCTCCGGGACCGGATGGATTCTCAGCGGAATTCTATACCGCTTCTTGGGACATCGTAGGCATAGACTTGGCGCCTTCTATCAAGGAGGTTTTCATGTGCAAAGTCTTCCCTCGAAGTTGGAAATCCACTTTTTTGCGCTCATTCCAAAAGCGGACACTCCAACTACCTTCAGAGACTTTCGCCCCATTATTCTTTGTAATGTATGCTACAAAGTTGCATCCAAAATCATTACAAATAGACTAGGGAACTTCCTTGATCGACTTATCTCGCCCGAACAGTATGGCTTTGTCAAGGTTCGATAGATCCATGATAATATCATGCTCGTTCACGAGCTAGCCCAGTCCATAGATGCTCATATTTCGGGCTCAACTATCATCATCAAACTGGATATGGAGAAGGCTTTTGATCGAGTATAGTGGAGTTTCCCCACCCAAGTATTTAGTCGCTTCGGGTTTACCAGATCGTTCATCGACCTCGTGGATGTCTGCATTAGAGAGAATCATTTCTCTTTCCTGATAGATGGAAACTCCACTGGCTTTGTCACGGCCACGAGAGGTCTACGGCAAGATGATCCTATCTCACCTACCCTTTTTATATCGACGGAGGAGGCCCTCCACCGTTCGCTCACACAGGCGATCGATCGCGGCCTCATCCAACCATATGTTACGAAAAGGGGCTACCCGATCCTCTCGCATTATCTTTTTGCAGATGATGCCATCCTCTTCCTTAATGGATTAAAAAAATCAATTAAGGAATTTATGAGCGTCCTCAAAACATACGAGCAAGACTTGGGCCAGCTCGTCAATGCTTCGAAGAGTAGCTTTATAATTGGTCCTTTCACCATTATAAAGCGCTCTCAGATACCCCAACATTATACCCGCTATGCACGAGGATGCCTTCCGTTCGACTTTCTTGGATGCCCTATCTTTCTAGGACCCGCTAAGCATCATTACTTTGACTCCTTGTGGGGTAAACTTAGAAAGAAACTAGAGGGATGCAAATTCTGTTTCCTATCCCCTAGCGGACGTATCCAATTTATTCGGCATGTCCTCATGAGTATCCCGCTTCACAACCGTGTTGTCCACTCACTGTCTCTTACAGTCCTTCGCTAAGTAGAACGACAATGCACATGTTTCCTATGGTCTGGTCACCGAGAGGGAGAGAGTCGCCATCATTGGGTTTCTTGGGCAAAAGCATGTCGGCCGACAGCCAAGGGAGGTCTAGCGATCAGACGGCTCACGGAGGTCAAGGACATCCTTCAGAAGAAGCTCGTATGGTGTATGCGCACCACACAATCCCCATTGGGAAGTTTTACAATGGACCGTACTAATGCAGTTCTTCTTGGGAGCATTTCCATGAGAAAGCCCCCATCCAGCACTAGGGACGTCGCATCTGGCATCCAGAAATCCATACTCGTGGCTCCTTTTTCCTATGGAGACTCTTACATCGTGGCCTTCCGACTGATGACAGACACATCCATCTCGGTCATTCTATCAGTTCCCATTGCCAGTGCTGTCCAGAATCCCCCCATACTGAAAATATGGAACATTTTTTCTTCCATAGTAAGACAGCCTTAGATTGTTGGTGCCAAATTACACACCTTTGGCACCCACTCTCTCATAGTCCACTGACCCGTTAGAGTGTTTTGGCAAGCTATTCCTCTCGCCATCATGCTCCAAACGGAGCCTCATCCTACAGATCACCATAGCTTACTTACTATGGGAGATATGGAAGGGGCGAAACTCTTCTCTTTTTGCACGTACACTCATGCGCACAGTGGATATCATGCGTCGAGTCAAGATGTGGCTAAGACGTATCCATGAACTCATTCCTCCTCGTGCCTAAAGTTCACCACTTGCATGCGACCTCCTCTGCTAATGGGCATTTTGGTGATCCTTGCTCCCATCCGCACTCAACTACGGGTTATCTATTGGCTCCCACCGCCAGTCGGCATCCTTAAACGGAATGTGGATAATGCATCCAAAGGGAACCCGGGTCCAGCAGGGGGAGGGGGTATCCTCCGCGATCATACAGAGAGTATTCTTTTCACTTTCTCCTCTTTCTATGGTGTACAAACTAACACAGTAGCCGAAGCTACGACGATACGGATGGTTTACTCCTCTATGATGAACGTAACCTTCATAATATCATCGTAGAATCGGACTCACAAGTGTTAGTTGACATGCTACGTGCAGGTACATGCTCCCAATGGAAACTACACCGTGTATGGGAGGATATCGTGCGGTGCCGACCTCGCACAACCAGCATTCGTCAACAGCTGCGAGAAGGCAACCAGACAGCAGATGCCATCGCTAACCACGCGGTACACACACGAACCACTTCTTCTCTTTTTCTTTCTTGGCAGGCGCTCCCTCCGACAGCTAGGGGTTGCTACCGCGTCGACCGTCTTGGCTTGCCGACCCTCCACACGCGTCGCATACTCTCGCTAGCAAGCCCGCGGGATTGGCAGATTAAGTGGAACACTCGAGGAGGACGCGCTCCTCCTACCGCCTAGACCAAAGCCATATCATCTCAAGCTAACAGAGTGGCATATTTATACTCGCACCATGCCTATAAACAATTATAAACACTTCACTTTATAAATAAAGCCCCCCTAGGTGGCGTCCAGGGCACAGATGGATCGGCCTACGGGAAAAAACCCTAGGGTTGGCCGTACCCGGCAACGTGTTTTTTGCCAAAAAGAAAAAACTCTACACCCTAAACCCTAAACTCTGAACCCTAAACCCTTAAAAAGCCTAAATCCTAAACCCTAAAAAAACCCTAACCCCCAAACCCTAATTCCTCAATCATAAGCCCTAAACCCAAACCCTAAGCTATAAACCCAAACCGCATCCCTAAACCCTAAACCCTATACCCCCAACGCTAAACCTCAAACCCTGAACCCTAATTCCTATACCCTAAACCCTTACCCTAAACCCTAAACCCTACACCATAAACCCTAAGCCATAAGCCCTAAACCCTAAACCCTAAACCCTACCCCATAAACCCTAAGCCATAAGCCCTAAACCCTAAGCCATAAGCCCTAAACCCTAAACCCTAAACCCTAAACTCTAAACCCTAAACCCTAAACCCTAAACCTTAAATCCTAAACCTCAAACCATAAACCCTAAGCTCCAAATCCTAAACACCAAACCCTAAATCCCAAACCCTAAACCCCAAACCTTAAACCCTAAACGCTAAACCCTAAACACTAAACACTAAACCTTAACCCCCAAATCTCATTTGCTCAATTTTTTTCTCTCTCCTCGGGTAGAGCTTCTTTCTCCTCCGAATTCGGCAGTTTCGTTATAACTTTCCCTAGAGAGCTCAGATCGAAGTGATTTTTGTTCTATTGGATTCAGAAGGCCTTATCTATAGGAATTGACTACAAGATCTGTATCAACAGACTCCTATAGCTCCAATTAGAGGCTTTTGATTCCAAGAGGTAAGTTTTTCTATCCGAATTTTAATTTTGATATATCTCATGATTCAAATGCGCTATATATATCAAATTTATGCTATATCTCACCTCGACGAGGAGCATCATTTTCTATCATAAATTCTTTATGAATTTGCTTTTTTAATCAGATATTTTAATTCAAAACCCCATCTCTCCGCGTAAACTAGCTTGCAGCCCGCAATCCAATGCGGGCTGTAGAGCCACATGGGTGCCCGCCTGACGTGGCTGCCACGTCGGTGGGCACCTGGCTTGCAATGCCCACGTGGGCGGAGAAATTGGGTCCATTATTATTCTAATGGACTCTACTCAGCCCACGTCAGCCGTCGGGGGCATCCACGCCATCGGATCCGCCAACGTGGATGCATCTCACGGCTCCTTAAAAATCAAAAAAGAACAAAAAAAGGAAAAGTAAATAAAATCAAAAGAAGTAACCTAGACCGCATTAAATGCTGATGATCAACCGCGATCATAGTCCATCTGGACTATCGCATAGGCAACGTGTCGTGATCGCGACGGTCCCATAAATGGACTCTCGGTGGACCATACGACGGTTCAAAAAATTGAGCCGTTGGCATTAAATGCCAATGACTCAATAAATGCAGCTTTTTGCCTGGAGCCTAGCTCATCAGCCACGTCAAATCCAACGGCTGTGAATGCACCAACCCTTATGATAGAGTCATTTGCAACTATTGGATCGACCGACACACTTCATGAAGGCATAAATCATAACTGTGCAGGTAACGCATTAAATGCGTTGCCGATAAGCTCACCACTGTCGTTAGCTTTTTTGACCATTCAATGCCCTAGCAGCCCGCTTTGGTTGATCGTTCAACGCCGCTACCTCCATTAGATTCTCATTTGGACCATCAATTAGACGGCCCAAATCCTTCCACGTCACACTCTCCACACCAGTCCACCAAGACGGCTGACGTGGCGCTATTTGGCCCATATGACTTGACTGAGTAATTCTGAGTCAACCCAGTCAACTCGGATGACCCAGCACGAGTCGACCCGCCCGGTATTGGCCGAGTCGAGCTGATCGACTCAGCCTTTTCTCACCTAGTTGACCGGTTCGCAAACCATCGAGTCGACCAGGTCAACTTGGTAGTGCCCAAAGGAGTCCACCAGGTCGATAACCACCGAGTCGACACGGTCAACTTTGACCGAGATGACCAGGTTGACTCGGTCAATACTGACCGAGTTGATCCAGTTGACTGGGCCAACCCTGCCCAGATTGACCACACGGTCAATACTGACCAAGTTGACTTGGTCAACCTTATGCATATTGACCACTCGGTCAATACTGACCGAGTCGATTCAGTCAATCCTGACCGAGTCAACCAGGTTGACTCAGTCAATACAAATGGAGTTGACCTGGTTGACTAGGTGAACCCTGCCTTGATTGACCACATGGTCAATACTAACTGAGAACCTGTAAGGGTGAAAGGAGATTTGTTGAAGAAGAGTGACCATGGAAAGAATAGACAAAAATATATTTATAAAAAGGTCGCATATTGCAACATGAGTTATCTTGGCTTTATAGCCTCGTAAACAAGGGAAGATGACCGGTGGAGTCCAACGGTCATCTCTTGATGGGCCTAATGGGCCTGTCGAACTAACACCCCCCCTCGAGTTGGGTATAAATGTTGAACATGCCCAACTTGGACACCAATGCTTGAAAGTGTGGGCCAGGGAGGCCCTTGGTGAAGACGTCAGCCACTTGCTCCAAAGTGGGGATGTAGTGGGGAACAATAAACCCATCATCGATCCTTTGCTTAATGTAGTGGCATGCTACTCGGGCATGCTTGGTCCGTTCATGTTGGACGGGGTTCTTGGCCATGGCAATGGCCGATTGACTGTCAGAATAAAGATGTATCCCCGTACCAGGAAATAGATGTAAGCTTTGTAAAATATCTTTGAGCCACATGCCCTCACAAACGCCCTTCTTCAAGGCACAAAGTTCAGCCTCAGCACTTGAGAGGGATACTTCTTTCTGTTTCTTACTTCGCCAGGTAACAAGGTTACCTCCAATAAAGCTGCAATGACCGAGGTGGACCGACTATCCTCAAACGAACCAGCATAATCGGAATCGGTATAGAGGACCACCGTAGGTTCTCCTCCCTTCCGGAACAGTAGGCCTTGCCCAATAGAGCCTTTAAGATAAGCGAGAATGCGATCTGCTGCTCCTTGGTGTGACTCCCGGGGGTCACTCATAAACTGACTCAGTGAGTTAACGGCGAAGGCGATATCTGGTCGAGTATGGTTGAGATTTAACAATCTTCCAATAAGTCTCTGAAAAGACGTCTTATTCACCGGGACATCATTGTCATGCTGTTCAGCCTTCAGCTTGACGTTGATGTCGACAGGAGTAGCTACTGGACGACAGTCCAATTTACCAGTTTCCCTCAATAGATCAAGGATATACTTGTGCTGTGACAATATGATTCCAGTCGTGGAATATGCCACCTCGATGCCCGAGAAGTAAGTAAGAAGACCGAGTGCTTTAATATCAAAGGAGCTAGTAAGATGTTCTTCAAGACTCTGAATTGCGTCTACATCATTGCCTGTGATTATAATATCGTCGACGTATACAGTAAGAATAGCTATTTTCCCTTGGGGACTATGCTTGATGAATAAGGTGTGATCTCCTTCACTCTGAAAGAACCCGACAGAAAGCATGGTGTTGGAAAATTTTCCAAACCAGGCCCGAGGGGACTGCTTGAGACCGTATAAGGACTTCTTGAGGTGACATACAATGCCCGAATTTCTACTTAAAGAATATCCTGGAGGTGGTGACATATACACCTCCTCTTCTAATTCCCCATGTAGAAAAGCATTTTTGACATCATATTGATACAACTTCCAATCAAATAACGCTGCCAAAGCGATTAAGACCCGAATTGTATTCAACTTGGCGACAGGGGCAAAAGTTTCATTATAATCAATACCATATGATTGAGTGTATCCTTGTGCAACTAGGCGAGCCTTATATCTTGCAATTGAGCCATCGGAATGATATTTAATAGTAAAAACCCATCTGCTGCCGACCACCTTTTTTCCAGCTGATAGAGGTCCCATTTCCCACGTACTATTTCTCTCAAGTGCTTCCATTTCCTCATCCATAGCTTTCTTCCATTCAGTAGAAAACATGGCTTCTTTAACTGATTTTGGAACCGACACGGTCATTAGTGCTTGAATTATTCTATTATACTCAGGAGAAATCTGAGTATATGAAACATAATTGCCAATTGGATACCGCTTTGTTTGAGTGCATGCCCAAACACCCTTGCTAACGGCAATAGGCCAGCCGTTGTTGCTATGAATATCTTCACAAACTGTTGCATCATCACTTGGAATGCTCTCTGAGACATCGGGTTGTTCTTCCTCCAAAATCGGGCTGAAAATCGGATCTGCAGCAGGCTGTTGACCAATGTTGGGTGGTACGGAGATTTCCTGATGTTCATTGTTGTTCACCGGCACCACAGAGTCGAGGTTTCCATCCGACCTGCTTTTGGAGTCATAAAACATCCTTGCCTCATCAAAGGAAGCATCTGCTGTATTGTAGAGGCATCTGGAGCTGGGATGATAACATCGGTAACCCTTTTGAGTAGATGAATAACCCAGGAATAAACACTTAAGGGCCCTGGGCTCCAACTTTCCTGCATGGTGAGCATGTACATATACAATACAACCAAATATCTTGGCTGGCAGATTAGTCCTTAAACATAAATGAGGAAATTCAGAAGACATAAGATTAATCGGAGCAGAGAAATTTAAAGTTCTGGATGCAATGCGATTTATAACTTGTGTAGCCGTGGCGACGGCTTCACTCCAGTATGGTTTGGGACAGTTTCCCTGAAACAGAAGAGCTCTTGTTGTGGACATGATATGGCCAATTTTCCTCTCAGCGAGACCATTCTGCTGAGGGGTGTTCACACACGAGGACTGATGCACAACTGATGCACAATTCCCTTATCTCCTAGGTACATTTTGACTGCTCTAGAAAAATATTCTTTAGCATTATCAGTTCTTAGCATCCTGACCTTTCAGCTGAACTGAGTATTAATCATTTCGCAAAAGAGTGTGATGATTGATGGGACCTCAGCTTTGGATTTCAGTAGATATACCAACGTATATCTAGTGAAATCATCCACGAACAAAATAAACCACGTGTGATGGAAGAGGCCTGTGGTGGAATAAGGCCCCCATACATCACTATGAACACATTCAAATGCAGCGGAAGATCGATGATTTGAGGCAGGAAAACTGGTTCTTTTGTATTTAGCAAATTGACAAGACTCACAACTCAGATTGTCAACAATAATTCCCTTAAACAGGTTGGGGTATAAATGTTTCAAAAGAGGGAATGAAGGATGTCCTAGTCTTCGATGAAGGAGGATGACCCGCTCTTCACTCTGGGTGTTGTAGACCACATTTTGGTTATCATCCCCCTCCAGTCCGTCTAGTAGGAGAAGTCCCCCTTCCCGTCTAACAGATGAAATCTTCTTCCCGGTGTCCTTTATGCACAAAAAACAGGAATCGGAATCGAGAATAAATCTCAAATCAGTATCAACAACTAACTGTGTTAGAGAAAGTAAATTTGCTTTTAATTCGGGTACATGTAAAACATCCTTTAGTAGTACTCCTTTGATAAAAACGGTCCCTCTTCCTTCTACTTTTAAAATCCCACCATTAGCGGTGAAAACCTTATGATCACTGGAAACCAATTCATATGATTTAAAGAGGGATTTTTGGGGTGACATGTGATCTGTCGCCCCTGAATCCAAAATCCAAGGCGGTGCTAGGGGACTAGTATGATTGTAGGTGGTGAAGGCAAAGTGCTTACCTGATCTGGCCAATGATTTGGAGCTTATCTTTTGCAAAATTTTATTCATCTCTGATTGAATGAGCTTTTGAATTTCGCCCCCATCATTGCTCTTCTTGGCGGAGGAATCTCCCCTTTCACTTGCAACATAGGCCTTTTTCTGGTCTCTGGGCACCCAAAGACCTTTCTGGATCTGCTCCTCCTTCCAGGCCAATTTTCTGCAGTCTTTTTTCAAGTGGCCTTCCTTCTTGCAGTAGCCACAAACGAGTGGTTCTGGAAGATTACCTTCTTTTGGATTTACTTTAGGAGTCTGTGGAGGAGGCGCTGCAGAGCTTGAATTATTCCCAGGCTCACCCTTTTTAGCTAGGTGAGCTACAGAGGCCGGAGTAGTAGATTCTTCATCCTTACATATCAATTTTCTTCGTCGTTCTGCTACTTGCAGTTCGGAGATAGCTTCTGCTAGTATTGGAAATCTTTCCCGATGTAGCAGTTGACTCCGTAAATTTTCATATTCTGAATTTAAACCCATCAGAAAGGTAAGCGTTCTGAATTTTACTTCTCGGAGGTAGGATGGTGAATTTTTATCTCCAGTGGGCAAGAGGAGATCCAGTTCCCTCCAAATAGCCTTGAGCTTTGCTGAATATGAGGATATGGACATATTGCCTTGCTTCAGTGTCCTTTCTTGCTCCCGGAGGTCGAAGACACGGAAGTCACTATGGGTTTCTGCACAATATTTATTAATCTCCTCCCACAGATCTCGAACACAGTCTATAAGGAGATAGTCGTCTCTTTGTTCTTCTTCCATATTTTGTATCATCCAGTTGACAATCAATGCTTCTTCCGACTCCCAAATATATAATTTTGGATCATCTTCTGAAGAGGCATCCTCCGTCAGATGTTTGCCCAAATATGCAGCTTTGAGGGATCTTTGAGCGAGAGTAACCCATTTTTGCCCATTAATCCCGTTATATTTCATATCCAGATCGGGTAAGATCAACCTGTTCTGGATTGTAGTATCAGCTTCTTTGGTAGTAGAGATTGGAGTTTCGAATTCCCTTTCCAACATCTTAGATCGGGATTTTTTTTACCTCCCATAGAGTCTTTAAAACTGGTGAACGAGACTGGGTGGGAAGAGAATTACCAACCAGACCTGTCGGTGATTACCACCAGACAGACACACATGCGCGGAATAGATATGGCCAGCGGAAAAACCCCACCGAATGGATACAGCACTTCACCGAATCGATTCCGGAAGAAGGGAGGAGTAGCCAAATCGATTTCTGCCAAATGGATACGGCACTCTTCTGGTAAATCTCCTCTTGAAGGAAAAGTAGTTGCCGAATCGATTTCTGCAGAATGGATACGGCACTCTTCTGTTGAATCTCCTCTTGAAGAAACAGTAGTCGCCGAATGGATACGGCCCACCGATACGATAATTTCGTCGAGAGGAGGGATTTGACAAAAGATCACTTTTCTTTAGTGCTTGCGCCCGAAATCGCCGAAGAGCACAAAAAATGGTTTCACGACCGGAATCAGAATGATTTCCGTCAAAACCAAGTAATATAATCAAGCAATCTTCAAGTACTTACCAAAGTCGAAGTAATTTTCACCGCAGAGCAGTTCTCGCCAGAGAATGGTTTTCAGTTGAAAAAATATGCCGGAGAATGCTTTCCGCGGAGGACGTTTTTCTTTTCGCAAGATGATCGATCTTCGGGAGAGCGTCCGAGTGCCTTTTTTTTTTGCAGCCCTTTAATCTCTCGAAGCAAAGGTTCTATGAACCTTGCTCTGATACCATGAGAACCCGTAAGGGTGAAAGGAGATTTGTCGAAGAAGAGTGACCGTGGAAAGAATAGACAAAAATATATTTATAAAAAGGTCGCATATTACAACATGAGTTATCTTGGCTTTATAGCCTCGTAAACAAGGGAAGATGACCGTTGGAGTCCAACTGTCATCTCTTGATGGGCCCAATGGGCCTGTCGAACTAACACTAACCAAGTTGACAAAGTTGGTCAACCTTGCACAGATTGACCACTTGGTCAACCCTACGCAGATTGACCACTCGGTCAATCTTGACTGCTTGGACCTCAGGTTGACTTGGCTGACTTAGTCAACCCAATCCGAGTTTAGGTCAACCTTGACCAAATCAAACTAGTTGACTTGGTCAACCTTGACCAGTTCGTACAGGTTGACTCGACCAATGGCGAGAGAGGCAAACTGATCGACCCCAACGAACCTGACTCTGCGCTATAACACCCTATTGACCCCATCAACGACTCGGCACACAACATGGAGGACCAGAACGCATCGTAGAAGCAAGGACAGGCGCTTGAGGGGCAACTAGCTGAACGAGTATCACAGAAGACATGGGCGGCGAGAGTGGTAGGAACTACACACAAGGGCATTACACACACGTCTACTACACCTCCACGCCCCAAGCTCGTACTTCCTCCTCTTTATGATGACTCAACCCCCAAACGGGGGTACATTGATTCTAAGGGAATGCGCGTAGTAGCCTTCTCCAAAGAGGAGGTTTCGAGGATGGCAACACCATTTGCCTACACATTGATTGGGAGATTCACTACGAAATGTCCACTTATTGACGATATTACGAGGGTATACTTAGCGCTGGGGAATTTCCTCGGATCGGTGGTTATCGGCGCACGCAACCATCGGAGTGTTTCATTTGCTTCCAATTGGAAGCTGACTTTTGGAAAGCTTGGAGCCAAACTACCTGGACAATCAGTGGCTCCACCATGCACACCTATCGCTGGACAGCCAAGCAGACGAGTACCACCCGTAGAGCCGCCTACCATAGGTGAGAGGTGGACATGGTGTAATGAACGTCAAGCGGATGCGCAGATGTACGAATGGCTTGACTGTTGTTTGACCAATAGTACCAAACTAATGCATTGCACCATCACGATTGAGATTCTACCGAGATATTACTCGGACCATTCGCCCCTTCTCCTTCTCCCAAACTCGAGTAATCTAGTTCGCCGCCCCCCATTTTGCTTCCAAGCCACGTGGTTAGAGCATAATGACTTCCATACTTATGTTCGAAGCTATTGGCATGGAATGATTTCTACATCCCATATGGAGAGTTTCAGTTATAGACTGAGGAATCTCAAGTTCCACCTAAAATGTTGGAATCGACATGTCTTCGGGGACGTACATGCACCGGTCGAAGCACTTAAGCGGGAACTAGCTGCTCTCGAGCGATAGCTACATGAGGGTTGGACAGATGATATGGGAGACCGCCAGCTTTGCCTTAGAGAGCAGCTTGAGGATGCTATGCGGCGCCATGAGATTTTTTATCTCTAGAAGTTGCGTGTCCAATGGCTGCAAGAGGGTGATAGAAACACACGTTTCTTTCATGCTTCGATCCGTCACCGAGCGCGTGTTAATATATGACCTTATTAGAGATGTATAGTCAGGACTCCGCCCAGCTAGCAACTGCAGGAGTGGAGTACTATCGCTCGCTCCTATCCTCACAATCCACTAATGTGAGTGAGGACCTTCTTGCCTCTATCCCTCATTTGGTGACCAACCAAGATAGTGCACTGCTCACTAACCTTCCTACCCGAGCAAAGATCAAGGCTGTCGTCCTTTTCTTGGGCAGGAACAAGGCTCCAAGACCAGATAGATTTCCCACAGAATTCTACACCGCATGCTGGGATATTGTAGGGACCGACTTGGTGCTTGCTATCAAGGAAGTGTTCAGGCGTAAAGTCTTCCAACAAAGTCGAGAATCCACTTTTCTAGCGCTCATCCCAAAAGTGGACACTCCAATTTCCTTCCGAGACTTTCACCCCATCAGTCTTTGTAATGTATGCTACAAAGTTGCATCCAAGATCATTCCAAATTGACTAGGGCACTTTTTAGATAGACTTATCTCGCCAAAACAGTATGGTTTTGTTAAGGGTCGACAGATCCATGACAATATCATGCTCGTTCATGAGCTAGCCTAGTCATTCAACGCTCATATTTTTGGCTTTAGTGTCATCATCAAACTCGATATGGAGAAGGCCTTCAATCGAGTCGAGTGAAAGTTCCTTGCTGAAGTGTTGCGACGCTTTGGATTCATAGATGTGTTCATCAATCTCGTTGATGCTTGTATTAGGGAAAATCATTTCTCTCTCTTGATGGATAGAAATTCCACTGGCTTCTTCACGGCCATGAGAGGCTTACGACAAGGTGACCCTATCTCACCCACCCTCTTTATATTGATGGAGGAGGTCCTCAGCCGATCACTCACCCGAGCGATCAAACACGGCCTAATCCACCCGTATTTTATGAAAAGGGGTTGCCTGATCCTCTTGCACTCCCTCTTTCCAGATGATGCCATCCTTTTCCTCAATGGATCCAAAAAATCCATTAAGTAATTTATTGGAGTCCGCACTGCATACGAGTATGCCTCGGGCCAGCTCGTTAATGCCTCGAAGAGTAGCTTTATATGTGGTCCTTCCGCCATTACAAAGCGCTCTCAGATATTACAGCACTCTACCCGTTACTCACGAGGATGTCTTCCCTTCGAATATCTTGGATGCACTATCTTTCTTGGACCCGCTAGGCATCATTACTTTGATGCTATGCTAGCCAAATTGAGAAAGAAACTTGAGTATCCCGCTGCATACCCTCGTAGTCCACTCATTATCCCTCACCGCCCTCTGCTCAGTGGAACGACTATGTGCATGTTTCTTATGGTCTGGTCACCTTGAGAGAGAGAGCTGTTATCATTGAGTTTCTTGGGAGAAAGCATGTCAGCCAACGGCCGAGGGGGGTTTTGGGATCAGACGACACTCGAACGTCCAAGCCATGCTTCAAAAGAAGCTTGTATGGCGTATGCAAACCACAAACACTAATTGGAAAGTTTTATTTCATCCAAGTATGACGAGTGGGCCCGAGAAGAGATGGATATCTGGGCCATTGACGATGGCGAATGCGGCAGCGACACTGCCTTGAGATTGTGATGGCGAGGACGCCAACGTATCGACATCGGATGCGTCGCCACGATCAACTGAAGTCAATGCCACCACTATAGAGACTCTGCCACAGTCAACAAATGTTCATGCCATCGCTATGGACACGCCGCAACCATCACACACATCTCCACGCACGCACGCTCCCTCGCGAGTCATGGCACGTTGCCAACGGTAGATACACAACTACCCCTTGACATGACACGGCCCATCCCTCGTCTTTATTTTAATTAGTCGTACTTTCTCTTTCCTCCAAGACCTATATATAGAGGCCATTGTATCAAGAAACATTTAGGCAGTCATATTTCAAGAATTGAGTTTATTGTTAACTCTTCTTGGAGGACTACCCAGCCTCCCTATCCATTCTTCAACCCTAACACCGTGGACGCCACCGCCACCGTGGACGCCACCGCCACTGCCGCCGCCTTGCGTCACCGGCCTTCCTCCATTCCGTCCATCTTTCTCCTCTCCTTCCCTCGCTTTCTCTCCTTCCCCCTCCTCTCTTCTCTCCTCCCTTCTGCTCTCCCCTTCCCTTCTTTGCCTTGGCCTCCCAGGGCAGCTGCCCAGGCCGCCCAGGCCGTCCAGGGCAACCCGCCCTAGGCCGCCCAAGGCTACCGCGCAGGCCGCCCAGGGCAGCCCGCCCCAGGCCGCCTAGAGCCACCGCCCAGGCTGCCAAGGGCTGCCACCTCATGCCACCCAAGGCAGCAGCCCCTAGGCCGCCTTGGGCGACCTGCCCTAGGCCGCCCAAGGCTGCCAACCCAGGCCGCCCAAGGCAACCCGCCCCATGCCGCCCAGAGCCCTCGCCCAAGCTGCCTAGAGCTCCACCCCAGGCCGCTCACGGTTGCCAGTCCTTGGCTGCCCAAGGCACCCAACCAAGGCTGCCTCGTTTCCCTCGTCCGTGACGTTCACCACCAGGGCTGCGGAACGCGCGAAATGCCCAAACTCTTCTTCGTCCAGAGGGCCACTCAACACCTGGATTCGCCCAGTCTTGCCACACTCAGAATTTCCCGTAGCCTCTTCATGCACTACAGTGCTGAGGTATGCCTGAACTCTTTGGTGTCGAAGTGTTCTCCGTCCAGTATTTCTCGAGAAGTTTCCACCGTCGTCAGATTTGATTTGGCTTAGATTTCCCCAAATTCTCTCTCGTTCAAGAGTTTCCCTCGTGACGTGAATTTGGATATTGATTTTGGTGCTTCGGCATCGTCGCGGTGGGTGAAGACAATACTCCCGCCCTCGACGAGGATCGCAACTGCACCACCAATATTTCATCGGTTTTTAAACTCTGAATTCGACCGTGTGGATTTCTGTGGGCTGTTTTATCCCTCCCTTACCCAATCCATCCATTGCCTTCCCTCCGTCCTTATCATTTCTCCGTCTCTCCAGTCGCCCATTTCCTAGTTGTCCTACATCAGATTGTCCAGGTCACACGTTGGAGTATTGGCCGAGGTGCGATTAGCGCCTTGTTTGATACTTGGCATGCTGATGAGCCTTTCGCTAGCCATCCACACTTCGTATCACATACTATGCAGCTCATAGTGGTCCAATTGCTTATGGGCAACACGCAACACCTATGGTAGCAGCATGGCCTCCCCTCCCCCACGTTATCCCAGGTTTTGAGTACTCCACTTGGGTCCACTCCCGATCGAGCCATTTGGACGCTCACACTCAATGGAGCGTACTCATGCAGTTCTTCTTGGGAGCATTTCCATGAGAAAGCCCCCATCCAGAACTAGGGACGTCGCATCTCGCATCCAGCAATCCATACTCACGGCTCCTTTTTCCTATGGAGACTCTTACATCGTTGCCTTCCGACTGATGACAGACACATCCATCTCGGTCATTCTATCAGTTCCCATTGCCAGTGCTGTCCAGAATCCCCCCATACTGAAAATATGGAACATTTTTTCTTCCATAGTAATTCATCCTTAGATTGTTGGTGCCAAATTACACACCTTTGGCACCCACTCTCTCATAGTCCACTGACCCCGTTAGAGTGTTTTGGCAAGCTATTCCTCTCGCCATCATGCTCCAAATGGAGCCTCATCCTATAGATCACCATAGCTTACTTACTATGGGAGATATGGAAGGGGCGAAACTCTTTTCTTTTTGCACATACACCCATGCGCGTAGTGGATATCATGTGTCGAGTCAAGATGTGGCTCCGAGCCAAAATTCACCTTTGTTTTCCAATTCCATTGTGCATCCTCTTCAAAGATAACATCCTGGATGATATGGACAGTGTCAATGGCGTAACACGATCGGGTTCAGGATCGAACAGCTCATGTTACGCCAAAGGGAGGGCTAGTGTGGTCGTATCATATAGCGGAGACGAGTAATGATGATGTCATGTTAGTGATAATGCGACAATAAAATCAATGAGAAGTATCAATTCGACGTCGACATACACCAACGTCTAGTAGGCTACGACAAACAAGACCTGGGAATCTGCTAGGCTCCCGATGATCCGAACGTCAGGTTGAAGGCCGACGATGCGAGCTCGGCTACTATCACTTTTGCGCACGCCTTCGACGGTCTCAACCAAGGACGTACCAAATGACATCCTAATCTTCAGAACATGATTCCTATCTATCAAAATCTAACCCCGGCTGTGGAGAAAACGTTCGGAGGCACTGAAAGAAATAATATAACGCCGATGGGGGAGTCAGAGCATACCAAGAATGGCAGGCTCAGGAGGTGTCTTCTTTGGCAACGGTGGAAGGTGAGCAACAAAGAGCGACGGCGTTAGGGCAATGAGGTGCGACCGGCACCACGGTCAGCCAAGATTGGATGCTGGGGCCAATCGAGGCGCGACCACGGAGCGGCCGCAGGATTGGCCGGGTGCGTCCGAGAGAATGGCGACAGGATGGCTGAGGGGGCGGCCTCGGGGAGGAAGACCTCAAGTCAATCGTGGGGAGGCAGCCTCCGGTCGGCGGCAGGCGTCAGAGCGGTGGCCTCTAATCCACAGCAGGGCGCGGTGGTCTCCGGTTGGCTGCAGGTTGAGGCGGCCTTTGGTCGGCTGGGATCGCCGCAACCTTCGGTCGATCATGGGTCACGGCGGCCTTCGGTCAGCCTCGGGGCACAACGGTCTCATGTCGGTCGCGGGGCGCGGCGTTCTCAGGTCGGCTGCAGGGCGGGACGTCCTCAGGTCGGCCACGTCCCCAACGCCCTAGGGACAGCGCCCGCAGTTGGCTTGGGAGGCCGCGGTCGGCCCCGGCAATCGTGGTCGGCTTGGGTGGCCGCGGTCGGCCTTACCAGCCCTCTGTGGCCGCTGGCGGCCGCTAGCGCCCCTCTATGACTGCTGGCAGCCTCTGTGGCTGCTGGCGGCCTCTACGGCTGCTAGCGGCCCTCGGTGGCCGCTGGCGGCCCTCGACGACCGCTGGCGACGCTGGACGGTACTGGGCGACGATGGGCAGGCTTAGGAAGAGTGGCCAGAACTCCAACGAACACGGCGGCAGTGGCAGTTTCTAGCGATGGCGGTAGTGGTTTCTGGCGAACTTTAGGGTTTCCTTTCTCTCTCCTAACCTCACAATGGCATTTTCATAAATATGTTGAAAAACTAAAAAAACAATAAAAATCAGAAAACATAGCCAAAAATCACATTTTCCAATCTTCTTCTCTTCTCTCTTCCTATGGGCTGGCCCCACCTTTTATAGGGGCAAATATGGGCCTTTTCCCCTTAAAAATAAAGGAAAAAAAGGCCCAATTAAAAATTAGGCCCCCCTAATAGAGGAGAGAAAGACACATGATAACGACTACACATGCGCTAACACACGCACAATGTGTAGGCTCGTACAGCGGTCCAAACACGTGCGAATAAATAAAAATAAACACATAAGCGGCCGACATACATGGCCTACTAAACAAGAAAAATGCAAGTAAAGATAACATCGAACCTTGTTGGGCCGTTGACGAGGCCGGGTACTGCGAAGGCTGGGTCTTGTGCGTGAGCCTTCGCGTGACGAACTGGATAGACAAGGTCTTCGAAGTTGGATGGTGCCCCATCAGTCAAGCACTGGATCAAAGCAACGGTAGGTCTTGAAACCTACTACGATCTGCAAGCTTCATTTGCAGAGTATTGGTGCATTTCACATGCATAATTGAGCCAAACACTCGTAAGTGTTCAATTGAAGGATTCCTACCTGTCCACTTCTCATATGGAGTCAACCCCTGCAAGTTGCAATTAGATGAGAGATTAAGGAGATAGTCTACTGTGTTAATAGCTTCTCCCCACAATTCTTGATGTAGGCTCTTTTATTTTAACATGTTATGTGACTAGGGAAATGATAGTCTAGTTCTTTCTCTCTACTATGTTTTGCTTAGGAGAGTAGGGAGTACTCAACTGATACTTGATGCCCTACGAGTCACAAAATGACTTAAAAATCTGCTAAATTAAACTCCTCACCTCTGTCATTCCTAAGACACTTCATTTTTGTCCCTTTTCAGCCTCGTTCAGTCATTTGAACTTCTTGAAGTGAGTCAGTGCCTTTGAATTTTGATTCCACATAGCAGCCCACATTAGTCTTGAGAAATTATCCACAATTAGGAGAAAGTACCAACTTCCCCCTAATGCGAGGGGGTTGATTGGACCACGTATATCTGCATAAACCAACTCAAGAGGTACACTAGCTCTGTAAATTGAAGATTTGGGAATTGAAGTTGAAACTTGTTTCCCAACCATACAACTTCGACATATGTGATCAAGCACATTGATCAGTGGTAGTCCCTCTTCTAAATCTTTGGTCAACATTTGTTTTAAAGTGTGATAATTCAAGTGACCATACCTCAAATGCCAAAGTTGACTTGAATTATTATCTGCGTTCGCAACAAGGCAATCTTCTGCCACTTTGAGTTTGAGCAAGTAGAGTCGTCCTTGTGTGCAATGAACTTCAGCTAGGAGTGCACCATCTCGATCATAGATTGTCAAACAACATCCTTGCATAATCATCTTGTGTCCTTCTTCATCAAGTCTCCCTAGAATGCTGATAACTTAGGGACATAGAGAACATTACCGAATTGGATGCTCTCTCCATCTTGCTGAAGAATGGTTATGCTTCCTATGCCATGAATTTCAACTCTTGAGTTATCCCCAAACTTTACAAAAGCAGCTGCAAAATTATCAATCTTCATGAAGAATTTCTGATTCCCCGTCGTAGCACTTGTATCTAGGTACCACCAATCAGAATGTTGATGATCAAACTCAGAGCCTTACACCAGAACTTCCCTTTGAGCTTCTTCTATGGCCATTAAAAAAGAGGAAGTCATCCCTGTCTGGTTAGGTGAGGTTGCTTCTGTTGTTGCCGGAGTGGACTCAACCACATAGGCCCGATCTTCTCTCTCCCTTTTTGCACTGCGGCATTCATATGCAGAATGACCAAATCTTTGGAAATTATAACATTCAATACATGCCTTATCAAATGCTTTCTTCTCTTTGTCTTCATCAGATGGCGGAATGCATCCTCACCCTCAACCTATTCCTATTCCTCTAGGGTAACCGCAAGGATGTCCTCTTCTGTGAGATGAGGACTCCTCCCTAATTGACAACTTGGCTTTGGTGAGCGCCTTGGCCAGTAAGGCCTGCTCCTCTTCATGAGACTCCTAGTCTTTGCGCCGCAATTCATGAACAATGAGTGAGCCTATGACTTCATCGAGATTCACCTTGTCAAGGTCGCCATTCTGCTCTAGAGATAGTGTGAGACTGTTGAATATGGAGGGTGTCGCCCACAAGAATCATCACATTACCTCTTTCTCTTCCATTGTCTCTCCTAGAGTCCTCAATTCTAAGACAATACTTGTGAATTTCATCGCAATATCCACCACTTGGCCATAGTGAGCATTTTGAAGTTGCGCTTCAAGCCTTGGATGCAAGACAGAATCACATAATCCACATAGAGGTTCTGCTGTCGCATGATCTCCCAATTAGCTTTGACCTTCTTCATTGCATCACAAACCACCAACAAGTCTTCTAGAACTGCACTAATGATAGCGAAGAGTGCTAATCAGTCCTTCTACAAGACGTTCTGATCGACAATTGCCTGCCACAAGTTGTGAGAATCAAGATATACATCCATAGACTTAGCCCATGCGCAGTAGTTTGCTTTTAAGAGCTTCGGAGATGGTGTTGGCACCACAATCTCTCCACCATGCTCGAAGGAGGTACTCGTCTTACCCATCTTCTTCGCCATCTCTTGGTCCCTTGGAGTCGAGTGGCCCTCATACCACTTGTTGGCCCTGTTAGGTGGAAATTGTTGGGTTTGATGCCTTTGTTTGTCCGTGGAAAACATGTTGTGCTTGGATCTCCACCTCTTCCTTTTCAACTCTTCTTTGAGACTCTGTCCTTATGACCTTGTTTATCTCAAAAAACAGTTGATGTAGAGAATGAAGAAAGGAGGGGGCTCTCAACTCAGGCTTGCATGGGTGCTTCAAATGAGACCCCTTTCCCCCTTTATATTTCACTTTACGGTTTTTATAAAAAAACCCTCAAAAGTAAAATATATCCACCGATGCCCTTATGACCTTGTGCGTGTGACCCTCTAGGCCCATGTATCGTTCTAGTTTATAAATTTAATGGCCCAATAACATTTACTGACCAACCATATTAACTAACTATAAAAACATATAGATTAATTAAATAATGATCGATTTAACCCAATTGATAGGTTAAGCTTCTCATGCGTGGGGTGCTAAGATACAACTCGTGCCTCCAAAATATACCGAGTAGTCTCAAACTCTCTCATGGAACCTTTACCATCATTGATTACTGTATATGTATAATCCATCATCCGCACAAGACTCTCAAATGACTTAGAGTACGGTTTACTATTAAACCCTAATCCTTCATTCGATTAATACTAATTCGTATTGGGATCATAGGAGAACACTATCTCCAATATCCTCACTACCCTGGCCAGGAATTTTTCTGCATATTCTTCCTCGAGTCAATTTTCTCTTATACCGAGGGCGGATGATCCCATCTTGACCATTCAATTGTCTCCGTGAGCTTCTTAGTACATCCGATTTATAACTTATTTGAATCCCATGATTAGAGGCTCGTAAGTCATAGTCAAAATGTAGTCATCCCCTCAAGAGATGTCCTCGGTGTCTCAGGTCAATGGATCACTTATACAACTGGGACTTGAATCAACCTGATTGACCTTTAAGTATAATACCATTCAAGGGTTTGTATGGATCGATTCACGGAACTCTTTCTCCAAATAGAACCCACTATGTCCTTAGTGCCACCACAATAATAGCTAAATGATCAGCTATACTTATCGTATAAGTAGGATCAGCTAGTGCTATTCTATCCGGGTAATTTGATGTATGTCTCGACTACCCATTGAATAGGAATATTCAAGTACATGTTTAAAGACTAGTGATCACTGTATTGTGATCACTGTATTATGATCTCATCATTATTCACTACGTCATTGCACGTATGCATGGACTTCATTATAAACATCACACAGAATAATAACGAACACAAATATTTTATTTAATGAATTTAAATAAACATAGCCCTATGATTGGCTTGACGGCCACATAATATCCGTCAGGAAGCTCAGTCACAGATACTACTAACTAGATGTAAAGAGTAATGGATGTAGGAGCATACCTGTAGGTGCCATGACAGCGCAATCAACATCTTGAGCTCCTAGAATCACCTATGGAAACTATGAATGGGATCCAGCAAGCCGGCAGCTCCCTCTATGGTTTAGGGAACTAGAAGACCAGGTAAGTAGCTTGATTTCAGGATACTAGCTGCCCTAATTCATATGAACTTTATAGGGATGAACCATAACCTCTCTTAATCATACTAAACCCTAAGTGTATTTGTCTCCCATGGAAAAGATGGTGATACCCTTATACCATATGGTCAACAAGGTCAACAATCCAACAAAGAGAAGAAGGAAACAATGAACAAAAAAAACACAACTCATTGGGATGGAGGTTCCAACACATAGCCCTTTAAATAGAGGGTCAATGGAGAAAGGAAAGGAAAAAACAAGTGAATATAACTAACTCTTTCCAGAAGTCCTTGGAGCAGATGCCACTATCGCATTGCCGTTATGATTGACCCTATAGAGGAGAAAACAGAAAAATGGAATTTCCCAAAGGAATCCATCAACAGAGGTTGTTACTATTGGTCTCTGCCAAGACTAGACCACCCTATCATATCCCTCTTGTTCTCTCTCTCTCTAGTTCTCTCTCGTTCGTTCTCCATCTCTTGCTCTCTCTGTCTCATGTTCTCTCTCGCTCGCATGCTCTCTGTCTCTTTCTCTCTCCCTCTCTCTCTCTGGTTACCTTTCTCTTGGTCTATCTCATTTCATTTAGTATATACTTCTTTGTTAATTTTGTAATTAATCCGAACAATTGGATCCAATCATAGCCGATTTGAACAATCAGTTCAAATTGAATCGAATCGCATTATTCGATCCAATCATTGGGCCAGGTCAAAAAAGATGAATGTGAAGATCTGGTACAATGTACTCAGTCGGATCAAACGTATATCGGGTCTGATCGAGGTTAGGATTCGATCTGATCGTCCCAATGTTCGATCTTGTCAACTTCTGTGCTCAAAGAACATGCCAAAGAATCTTCGAGTTGCATAAGTAGGCCAAGTAAACTTGAGTGAGTCTGACAAAGGCCTGACAAGTTTTTTATCAACTGAAGATGGATCTTATAGTTTCTTGATGCTATTCTTTTGGAAAAAAGGTATAATGATATCAACTGCTCAGACAAGTCATAGATATTAGAAAGGGATTGTTTGTTATGTTCCATAGTTTGAATTTTATGAAGCATTTGATTTGCACGATCTGACATCCCCATAATTATAGATCCAGTTAAAAAGTATAAGGTTCATCGCTTTATTCATCCACCTTCAGGATCTTCCCTTGGGATGAAAGATATTTTAATGACTCGGTATATCTAGACAGCCTGTGAGACATCCATCCCCTCCGATTGGTCAAACTGAGATGCAAGGGGGCCTATCCACCTGAAGAAAGAGCAGAATTTATTAAAAAGTATGACTCTGCATCACGGATCACCAATAGAAGATAAAAACTAATCTCTGCTCAACAAAGGGAACCAGATTGATAGACACTCGTAGCATAAATTCATTTAAAAGAATCAGACGAAGAGATAGTAAGCAGAAGCTGATCGTCCTTCCCAAGGCACAAAGATCATCCTTCAGCAAAGATGGCGAGTGCAGGTAGGCAGGATATTACTCCTAAAGTTTGTTTATTATTGATGTTCCTTGATCCTTCTCCCAAACGGGATGCATTTTCTATCTTTATCAATTAGCACAACCACTTTGGCTGCTTGTGTTCTACATGCTCTCAATCTTCCAAAGGTGAAACCTCTAGTGACTGAAGGATTGACATCGTCTCCAAGCCACAGATTTCGAGAACCAATATTCAGAGCCCCTCCTTGTATAAGAAACTTAATGCCAAGCGCATACGATCCGATTACCATTTCTTTCGGTCCATACCATCACGGAAAAGAAACCCTGAAAATTAAGGATCCCCAAAAGGCAAGTACAGAGATAGCTTCTCAAGAGGACTGAAAATATCTGGGGGCACTATTTCGAGGCGGTGTGGATGATAAAAGATGAGGCAAGAAATTCTTATGCTGGTCCCTTGACGGATGCAAACAGTGTGGAGTTAACCGATGATGAATTTGTAAATATGATGACTCTTGATGGATGCGTTATCGTAGAGATCATAACTATGATTAATATTGCACAAGAGCGGGAGGCAACCGATTGGTCAATAGTTTTGCCTATTCTTCCGGAGATGCTGCTCTTGGAGAATCAGATTCCCTTCATTGTTCTTGATAAGATATGGAATTTTCAGCGAAGCTCAGGCCGTCTAGTCGATTGTTTCCTTTGGCAAATGAGGTCAAAATATTCTGGGACCCCTGATGATGGTTTTTTCATTTCTGAAACTCTGCTCCATCTGGTTGACCTGCTTGGCCTTGTGATGTTTCCTAATCCGTGTCCACTTAAAGACGCAGATCACCTGTCGATTCCTTGCCTGAGCGAACTCCACGGAAGAGGCATAGATCTCAAGAAAAGTTAGAGAGGCAAGGGTCTTAAAGTGTCATTTTTCAAAGGTTTGATGAGCATGAATCCTCTCAATATTACGAAGTACATGGATACCCATATCAGGAATCTGATTGCTTTTGAACAGTGCTACGAGAAGGCCAGGGTAAATGCCTCCAGCTATGTTGTGCTCATGAACTCCCTCATTCAAACGTCACTAGACACTACCATCCTCTCCTCAGATGAGAAAGGCATATTGACCAGGGAAAATGCAGACGATCATGCTGATATCGTCCATCTATTTAAAACTTTGCGTGAGGGAGTGTACAACTTCAAGGTGGATCCAGATTGCAATCGTAGAATCGTAGAGTCGATCAAAAAGAGAGAAGGATCCTGGGAGAACTCCCCCAAAATCTTCAGAGTTCCAGCCCATATCTGGCACGTCAAGCTGAGCGCATATGAACCAACGGTCATATTTTTTGGACCCTATCATCATGGCAAAGAGCGTTTGAAAGTGATGGAATGCGTAAAATGGTGGTACAGGGATGATCTACTCGAGCGGTACCAGAACAAGAGCTGGAGGGGCTGCTTGGAGGCCGTAAGGGCAATGAAAGATCAGGGAAGAGGATACTATGAAGAGCCGTTAGGTTTCAGAGACGGAGAATTTGTGCAAATGATGGCACTTGATGGATGCTTTCATGTAGAGCTCAGACATAAACTTGGTATCAGAGAACACCGTGCCAAGGTAGACTGGACAATAGTAAGCTCGATCCAAAAGGACATGATGCTCCTTGAGAACCAGATTCCTTTCATCATTCTTGAGGAGGTATGGAAGTTTTTTGATTGTCGACATAACGATCTTGGAATCTCATTGAAGGATAACTTCATCTGGTTTATCAGAGATCTTTATTCCCCAAATTCCGTGTCATCTCATCGACTTGCTTCCCCTGGAAATGTTTCCCCCTCCGAATCGAGTTCTATGTTCTGAGGATGAGCCAAATTATAATGTCGGTTGCATTCCCCGCCTTTTTGAACTTCAAAAACAAGGGGTAAAGTTCAGGAAACAAGAAGCCCGCGGCCTTCAAGTGTCATTTGAGAATGGGACAATGATTATTAATTGCCACAAAATCAATAGTAGCACGGATTGTATTTTGCGAAATCTGATTACCTTTGAGCAGTGCTATTGGTAGGCTGGCACAGAAGCATCAAGCTATGTTGTGCTCTTAAACAACTTGATCCGCATGTCGGAAGATGTGGTGATCCTCTCATCCAGAAACACAAACATACTGATCAACAAGCTTACTAGTGAAGAAGAAGTTATCAATCTTTTCAAAAGTTTGTGCAGAGGAATAGATATCTTCAACGGGCCAAAATTTTGTGAGGAAGTCACGGTATATCGCTGCTCAAGACCCCGACAATGGATGCAAGAGCTATTGCAAGATTACTTCAGCAGTCCATGGTCTTTCATGGTGGCCTTTACAACTGGTTCAATTCTCGGGCTGACTGCCGTACAGACAGCCTACACGATTAAATCATTGTATAATAATTAAATTATTCTATCATAAATTAAATCATTCTATAAAAAATAACATCAATATAGGAGAAATTCATTGCATCAGTAGGTGATATAATCTTTGTACATGTAATTCTGATTGGACTGGAGAACTGGATCTAGTTCAATCATTTTTACATTTTCAATTAAATCAGCACTGTAACATCATTTTTTTTACCATGGTCGTTCATGGCAGCCTATACAGCTAGTTCGAGTCGCCGGCTGATTGATGTCCAGACAGCCTACACGATTAAATTATTCTATCATAGTTAAATCATTCTATCATACTTAAATAATTCTATAAAAAATAATGTCAATATAGGAGAAACTGATTGCATCAGAATGTGATTTAATCTTTGTATATGTAATTCATATTGGACTGGAGAACTGGATCTAGTTCAATCATTTACATTTTCTATAGAACCCACACTATAACATCATTTTTGTGACCATGTTCTGCTCATAAGTGTTCCTCGGGAGGAATCAATGACAAGGCTTCCCAAGATTGAGAAATTCAGAGAACAATAATGTGAAGATTTGTGTTCCCGTTTTGTAAGCTTAAGCTGTCGGTCTCCCCTTATCAGGCAAAACCCATATGATCCCTCCACCTGTTCCATCTCTCCCTGAACTACCATCTTACCTCCGAATTCACCGCCTCTATTCATCTCACCTAAGCTATTATTTGCCGCACCTCTGCTGCATTCTAGGTCACCTAAAAATATATATTTTCTGCTATGTCCTGCCATCCCCGCCACCCGACCGTCTCCCGCCTTTCTTCGTGTTGGTTCATGACTTTGTTATGACGCAGTGTCTGCTGCTAGCACAGTGGTGCTGTGCTGCAACTCATCACTCAACAACACCGTCACTGGCCTCAACACATTCCTCTCGCTGCTCCAGTGCCGTAACGTGGGCCACCCCAACTTATCTATTCTGTGTGCTCAAGAAATAAAAATAAGAGGTAAGTGAGGGAGAGACTGAGAGAGAAAGAGGAAACGAGAGAGATGGACAGTGTTAAAAAGGAGGAAAACTATAAGAAAAAGCTGAAGATGGATCTTGACTGCAGAAGAAGAGCTAGATAGATTCATAGACAAAAGGGGGAGAGAGGCCATAGAGATAGAGGGAGAGAGGGAGGGAGGCAGGGGAGAGAGAGAGAGAGTGAGAAGGAGAGAGAGAGGGCGGGATTTATAGAGAGTGATATAGAGAGTGAGAGAGAGAGAGAAGAAAGACTCGTATGGATATAAAAATAGGTAAAATATAAACAATAGCTAAAATGGATGATAATGCACAGAGGGCGATAGATATTTTTTATACATAGAGGGGGAAAACATTGAGGTTTGTAATTGTGGAAAATGTTTTTATTCCCTTTGCTCCTAAACTATGATAAGTTACCAGGATTCACCTGTGCACAATCTGGAGTAAAAAGACAAGAGATGGAAAGAAATTTCTATCTCCATTTCCAATGTTATATTTGTTTGTATCTAAATGTATTTTAGATAAATAAAGTATTATTAATACTGAAAAAGTTTATGCCCTTCCGATATGGAATTAATATAATGATCAAGCATCCAGTCTATCAGATTTCATTTATTGAGCATCCAATTTTCATTGTTTTCACCTAGTATAGTTGGTTCCACAAACCTCAAGTTATTCTTCAAAACATTATTCTTTTCCCCTATTATAGGGCTATAATGAGTTAAGTGGTTTCAAAATTTTGCTCAACATCAAAAATGATGCAACTTTATGATAAATAACTGTGGGAAAGAAATATTTTCACTTATTCATGATATCAAGTCTTCAAATTACAAGTTAACACTTGAAAGGAGGTCCAATGTAGATTTATGAGATCATTATATTATCTAAAGACGTCATCGATATAGTTATATATCTTTAAAGCCAAGAAGATGAGGACTAATATGCGAGTTGTTAGCAAGATACTTAGTAATGATTGATTTTATCCGTAAGTTGTAAAGAAAAAATAGAAAAAAAGAATAATAAAGATAATGTCATGACTGTTCATTTCAGAGATATAAAATATTTTAAATAATAATGAAAAAGATAAGTCAAAATATGTTATCAGTTCTTCTATAGTTGCCACTGAAAATTAGTGTTTCAACTAGCATGTAGTGTAAACCAAATGAGCTCACCATGTATTTTTGTAAAACAACCAACGCGAGCTTTAGATTCATAATATTAATTCATAAGAATTTCTTAAACATTTATTATAATATATAGTCCACAGGTAAGTAATAAGATTTTTAGGCTAAGTTGGTGAGTGTGATCTATGAAGGGTGCGAGAGTGCATTAGCTCCTTTTAAATTTATTTAATATAGCATAGTGGACTGTTTGATTTTTTTTACACATCTAACCAGTGTGATATACAATAGGATGACTTATTTAATATTATTTATACAGTGTAGGCTTTCCCATAATGCTGTCCAAGGCCATCCAGGATGAGTTGATGATGAACCATTACCAAGTCTATGTGAATTCCTTCCAAGACTAACAGTTAATAATAGGGCATAAAAAGGGGACCAATAAAATAAAGTCCTCATCCTCAAAAGTCTTCCAAAGAGCAGCGACTATTCTGAATAAAACTTAAGAAACATTTATCAAAAATTTTCTGAAAAGGATCTTCAGAACACGAGGGATGGCAACGCCAATCTTGATTCACAGAATTTCATGTTTGAAGACTGCATCAAATGACAGAATTCAGGAGCCTTGGATTTTTATGGATTTTAACTATAAACTGTAAGTTACAAGAAGTGAGCACAGATATCCAATTTGTAATTTTTAGACCAAGGACATTGGTGACATGAATTCTTGAGTCACAGTATTGTTCCCCTAGTAGTGTCATTGATTTTTCACCAAATGGCTCAATTCCATAGCCTAAGAATTTTTCTCGATGTTACCTATAACTTTTAAGTTCAATAAAGTTCAAACACAGTTAACAAAACTATCCAAATGATAATATTCAGACCAACATTTTTGGTACTATGAATTCTGGGCACAATATTTTTCTCATGGTAAATTCTTCAAAAAAGCTTGATCCCAAGTCCTATGGGTCTGGAATTAGGTTAGAAATAAAATTGGCCATTCAAGGTCAGTCAAAACCAACATGTAAATTTCTGAAGAGGTCTAGAATCTGAAACTTGCTCTATGTACCGCCATTTCTACTAAGTGACGAAGAGAGAGAGTGTCAGAAATTATGGCTTTATCTGCCTATATAGATTTTGAAAGTTAAAGGGGAAAGTCTGTAATATTTAAAATCCAACAGTCAGATGGATTTAATATTAGAGATAAAAATTACACAATAACTGCTTCAATTTTGGATTGGCAAAATTACAACCTTTGTCATTCATTTCACAAGCCATAAAAGCTAAATTCAGTTATTGCATATCCTCGAGTTTGACATCATAAAACTTCAAAAAACATGGTTTACATATTTTTAAATATCTTCCTTAAAATATTCTAAAAGCTTTAATGTTATTTATTTATGTTTATCCTCTTGTAAAATAAAATCTAAGGTACATATAGAAGTCCATATTGGCCATTATGTTTCTAGAGCCAAATGAGGTCTGATTCACTCAAATACCTGATTAGTGACAAATGAACGGATTATCAAAATGTCATACAAATTGGAAGGCCAAACACAATTATTTTTCTTTTTGAAAATATGCTCAAACATCAATTGTCTTTTTGTACCCAAAGGTGGTGATCCAATGCATGTGTGAGTTGCATAGTGTAAACCATGTAAAGTTGTTTATCTTAATATGATTAATTCAGGATATGCATTAACATTTCTGAACTAATATTGACCCACTGAATGAGGTTGAATTTATATGATCCTCTTTGAACATTCCTCAAATCAACACATTTTTTACATAATGGAGAGAAGTAACATCCAAAGGCATTTTGAGCTGAAAGTTTTTGGATATTTTCATCTTTATATCCTCTATCTGTCCATGATTTGGATCTTTAAACAGACACCCTATTCTTAATGTAAACATTTCTTTTTGGATTATCTTCTTAATTAATTTTTTCCATTTTTTGGCTCATTCCAAATGTGATTCTTATCCATTGTTGAATTTCAAGAGTGAAGGATGGAAGGAGTGGTGAATCTGATCAAGAGTCATAAATAAAAGACACCAGTAAGTGTGTTGGGCATGTGAAAATAGGGTTAGTTTGATATTTTCTTCTTTTTATCTTACTAGAGAATGACCAAGGATCTCACCTCATTGGCCCATATCTGATTCCCAGCCCTGTTTTAACCAGTTGACTTATCTGCATCACTTGCTCCACTATGCTGCTTGCCATCACATCTCTTCCACCATTTTTGCCACAAACCGTGGAAATAGACCTCAAACATATTACACATGATCGCATGCTCCAGCTTAGGCGATTTTGATATAATGAATCAGTAAGGTATTTTCACTACAACAAAAACACCAGATATAACATTTTAAATCGAATGACTTAGTGTTTCATACTTAAATTCCCAATACTTTTTCATAAAATTTGGATAAATAAGGTTGATATCAAAGATTATTTCTAAGCTTATTAAATATATATTTAATTGATTTTAATATAATTAAAATTGATAATTACTGAAATTAAAATCCAAAATAAAGCTATAAGCCAACCAAACATTAACTTTATTGAATATGTGTTATCTGTGCATTTGGTGTTAATTTGTTTGTGTTTGTAAGGAAATTATGAATATGCTTGCATTACCTAACAGTCTTAAACACATATTTAACCATAAATTAGGGTTTACCAATTCACTCGCCCATTGCGTAAAAAGAAAGAAACTCTTACCCTTACTGCACTTCAAGGGAAGTATCTCCATGGGCCTTTTACTCATAAAAATCACAGTTATTTAATTTATGACTTGAGTGGGGTGTACTGGTTTGGCTAACGAAGTGACTATAGATCAATATGTGGCTACATGATCTTCCTTTGACATAACCTCAAATCTTGGATTTCTGTGAAATAACCAATAGTTGTGACATCCATCATCAGGGATGAACATAAAGCTCTAGCGAATGCCATGGCCAAAGTTCTGTGGCTATATCTATCCTTCATGAGCTATGTACCAACTACCCATCCAGAAGAAGTTCTGGTGAGATGGCCTAAGGCTCACATGCCTGGCCCCAAATCCCTTTACTCTAAATTAAGAAAAAACACATAGAAGTTAACTATCCCATACTACATATTTGTTGTTTAATAAAGAAGTACTAAAATATGTATGTCTCAAGCTCAGATCAACTTGACGATGGACCTTCATTTTTCATGCACTTCATTTTTCTTGGTTACAAGATAAGCTCAACATCATGGCAGTAAGTTTCTATATGAGTATGAGAACAATAAAAAAAAATTTCCAGCTCTGCAAACTTGGTACTGGCAACTCATAAATTATCTTCCATTATAAAGAGGTGATAGAAAGACAAGTAAGTTTATATGCATATGTTGTGGGTACAACTTTCTGTAGGTGAAATCCTCTTTTGTCTGTTTTATTTTCTTAATAATTTGATGTAATGGAGTAAATTTATCTTCGTCATCAATTTTAAGAAGTTAGATCCAAGAAATAGAAAATGAGGCACGAATACATTTAGAGAATGCTCGATTTGTGGAATGTAGCATAAGGATAAGCCCAAATCTGTAATGGCATACACAGAAAAAAGTCATCCTGAAATCATAAAATGATGCCAATTCTAAGATCAAAAATTGCATTTCTGTGAATTTTGAAGCCAATCCGAAAATGCATCATGTAAAGCGATTACATGCTTGTCTTGCGAGACTAACCCCACTTAAACTCTACAAAGTCAAGTGGTTCAATTCTCGATCTTTTCATGAGTTTTTGGATGCAAGGGAATAATAAAATGGCACATGGTACGAATGTAAGGATACTGACAACGATCACAAATTTCATCGACTCTAGTGCAATGCCAAATCAGGTTTGCAAATAATTAAGGATCATGTTGGGTTATGCGTGTTAGTTCATCCATGGAAAACTGTTGGGTTCTATGCGTGTTGCTTCATGCATGGAAAACTGTTGGGTTCTGTGCCTTGGTTCTTCCATGTAAAATACGTTTCCCATGGATCTAGAAGAATGTTAATCGATTCATAATCCTCTTTTAACTCAAGAAAATGAATATACCTTTTGGGGAACTTGTTCCACCCTTCAATTTGCAACTCCGAGGTCATTCTAACGTTTTTCACGCGTCCAGCCTCAAGAAGTATCCACGCAATCACTCAGCGCTTGGATCTCCACGCTTTAACTCTTCTTGAAAATCTAGAAGATCGTCTCACCATGCAAACAATATCCTTGGATAAGTGCAGAAGCGAGTGCAAAAAGGGAGGGCCTCTCAAATCTGGCTTGCATAGGTGTGTGAAATGAGAGCTCTTTACCTCTTTATATTTCACTTAATTTTTTTCTCAAAAACCCTAAAAGTAAAATATATCCACCAATGCCCTTATGACCTTATGCGTACGACCCCTAGGCCCATGTATCATTCTAGTTAATAACTTTTGTGGCCCAATTACAATTATTGAGTAACATTATTAATTAACTATATCATCATATAGATTAATCAAATAAGGATCTATTTAACCCAATCGATATGTTAAATTTCCAGCCCTTGGGGTGCTAAGCTAAACCTTATGCTCAAGAAGATATTGAGTAGTGTTAAAATCTCTCGTGGAACCTTTACCATCATCAGTTTTCCACATATGTATAATCCATTAGTCGCACAAGACTCTCGAATATGTATAATTCATCAGTTTGCCCACAAGTCTATGCTGCTTGGCTGCCCAACTGATGCAAGGGGCCCTCCACCAGACTCCCTTGGCCGCCTGGCCACTTGGCTTCTCTGATCGACCACCACGATGCTCGTCGTCTACCATTTTGACCGCCAGGTCGCCTACTTGGTTGCTAGGCAACTCACTCGGCTGCTAGTCCAACAACCTGATTGCCCGTCCGGTTGCACGAGTTCTTGCTCAACCGTCAGACTGCTAACTTGGCCACTAGACCACCGTCACTCATTGGTGCCCACTGCATGATATGCCCAATGTCGTTGTGTGCTTGAACCCACAAATTTGTTATTTGTATCTAGAAAACTGTTGTTCTTGTGAGGGGTATTGTTTGTATAGGTTTCTAGGTTGATCCTCAGGGATTTCAGGGTGTGGTAATATCAACTAATGTGGGGAGATGGATGAATTAGACAAGAGAAGAGACAAACAAGAAAGAAAGTGGTGTAAGTCGAGGATAGGGATTGAGAGACAAGCTTACAAACGATGAGAGATGAACAATGTACTTCAATTACTCACTATCCTTTCAAAGTCAATCCTATAAAGAAAATACTCAATAGTCAAAAGAAAGAAGTTCCATGATATTACAGATTTGATAAGTGACGGGAGTCCGCAGTTGAACAACGAGGGATGGGGGCTCGTTCACCAACCTGCTGAGGACAAATAGCAGCCACTGGATTCCACAACCATAGGGAGGAGAAGAGATTGGAATAGAGTAGATAAAAGAGATTTCAGAATAAGCAGAGTAATAAGAATAAGAACTATAAGGGAGAGAAGCAATACTACATAATAAGAGTAATTAGAAGAGACGAGAAGAGAGGTTTCAGAGAAGAGACACAAGAGTAAGAGAAATTATAATAATAGTGTTTCAGATGTGAAGGTGAAGAATAACAGATGATTGATGGATTGGAAAGAGCAGAAAAACAATAAGAGAGGAGATACGACCAGATTAGAGATGAAATCGCAAAGAAGAAAGTGAAGGGGCGAGAGAGAAAAATAGATTAAGAAGGGGGAGAAAAATAGATCGGGAGAGAAAAAGAGAAAGAGAGAACTGGAAGAAAAGGGGAAGAGCTGGACAAAATTTGCAGAGAGGAAGAGAGAAAGAGAGAACTGGGCGAGACTATAGAGAAAGAGAGAGGTGGAGAGAGGAATGAGGAAAAATCAGAAAACAAGGAGAGAGGGAAAAGGAGAACGGAGAGAGAGGAAGCTAAATGAAGCCAGGCGAGGAGGAGAGTAAAGCCGAGAAGAGAGAAAATTGCAGGAAAGAGAGAATAGCGGAGAGAGAAAAAAAGAAAGAAGAAGACAGATCGCGAGAGAAAAAAGCAGAGGAAAAGAGGAGATGGAGAGCAAGGAAGAAGACAGATTGGGAGAGAAAAAAGCAGAGGAAAAGAGGAGATGGAGCTAGCAATATAGAGAGATTTATAGTTTGAGGAGTATCTCTTCTCTTTCCTCTTTTAGGGCTTTTCTTCTTCATCTCCTGGCACTTCTAACTTCATTCAACTGACTTCCTTTGACAGCTTCTCTTCTGTATTCCAAAGAGGTCATCCTTGTTGATTTGAGGCTTTCTCTAAAACAAATAATTCAAGAATCATGTTAAGAAGTTCATCTTTTCATGGAAATGTACCATAAAAATACCAAAGTGCAAAAATGATGAGCTTAGAGGAATATTTATGAGATTATTGTAACAGATAATAGTGTTTTTGATATACTTATAGATATTTATTATGCTATTATCACCGCACCACTAAAGAGAAGCTCTACCGTCTTCAAACTGCCATTTGTTAGCGCTCGTTGCACCTCTCGTCAGCACCTGGCGCTGCCACTCGCCACTACCCACCACCACCTCACAATCACACCTATCGCCACCACAGCACCTATTAGCATTGCTGCGCCACTGTACCCACCTGCACCATTGCACCCTCCCACACCGATATGCCTAGCTGCACCGTTGAGCCTGCCAGCCGTGCCTACTCTCATTATAGTCGCACCTATCCATGCCACACAGATGCCACCACCTTTGTGTTCACGAGTCGTCCGTGTGCCATCGTTACATGTACACTCAAAATCTCTATCTCGGCATTAGATCATTTCTTAAGTGCCTATGAACATTTTCTCCACCTTGGGGTCAGGTTAGTGGGAATAGGTTTCTATCAATACGCACTTGGCTGGCATATTGAACAGTGCATGCACAAGCAGCAATATCCATATTCACACCATGGGCCCTAAACCCATCATCGGGGTTGCTGGGAGCCTAGAGGCATTCCCAGGTCACGCTTACCATAGCCTAGCGGTCGTTGGTGTACCTTGCTGTCGGATTTATACATATAAGTTATGTCATCATCGCATTATCACTTGCATTACATCCACATTATTTGTCATTGTTGCATGACATGACTGCCCCCCCCCTCCCTGTGGTGTAACACAATTCGTTCGATCATGGCATCCTTCATGTTACATCAATATGGATCGTGTATCTTGTAGTCATCAGCGTGGGTACACTAATGACATATGATGATGCTTTTTGGAGAAAGAGTTCAACAAATTGATCCATATGAATGCCTGAATGGTTTTAAACCATAACATTAATCAAATTGATTCAATTCACAGTTGTATAAGTTATCCTTTGATGTGATGACCCAGAAACCACTCGTGGAAAGACAACTATGTTTTAACTCTGAGACCATAGACCATAGATATAGCTCAGCTATAGATATAAGCCATGGCTCGAATATTGGAACAAGACCATAGATATAGCTCAGCTATAGATATAGAAATACAAAAAGTGATAAAGATAGTGATCGGAATAAAGGTAGAAAGATCTATAGAGATAGAGATAGAGTAATATATACAAAAAGAGATAAATAATAGAGTGGTCTTCCCCCCATGCAAGGTCATCATGGTCTATTTCCGTCCTGGACAAAAAAAAAAGGTCATCATGCTCTTTAGGGGAAGAAGAGGCCCATCATGGTCTTCTCCCCCTAAAGAGGACAATTAAGCACAATTAAATAAAATAAACACATGCAGGAGGCTTCTACTCATGCAGGATGGCCTTCAAAAAATCCAAAGACGATGAAAGGATGAAAAGAATATAAAGACATATCACACGAAGTAAGATGATGATGCTGCTTCTCAAACCTGATAGTGGAACTGTAGATTATTCATGTCGGCTCAAGCTCCGCGACATGCCTGGCGACAGGTCAGGGTGCGATCGATTGGATGGTACTCCATCAACATGCAAGGTCTAAGTGTATTATGATGAGATCATTCTACAATGAACGGTAGCTTTTCAACATATATTTTTGATGTTCTTCTTCCACGGATATTCGAGACAGGCATCAAAATATCTTTAAATAATAACACCATTCAGTCCCTCTCATATAATTGTCTTTAAGTAATAACTATAGGGAACGTTACAAAACCCTAACATAAATCGACCTGATTGGCCTTTGGTATAAAACCATTTGGGGATTCATACAAAATCCATTCAGTGAACTTGGAGTAATTTATGCATAATTTCAGAATGATTAGATCGCATGGCAATGAAATGTCTGGAGAATCAAATGTGATTTTAGAGATATCCCTTTGAATATATTTTTTGGACTTCAAAGAACCAATTAGAGGGGTGTAGGACACATCCTTGCAAAAGTTATAGTAAACCAGTAAGAAAACAAGAAAGAGAGGAAAGAAGAGTGAAAATAGGAAAAATAGCTAATGACATTTTAGATCAAGTCCTACGTCTAAATGATGTCTTCATCTCTCTCTTTCTCTTTACTACATTATAAATTTACTCCAGCAGTGCCGGCCAGCAGGACAAGGCTTTCTATGATCCTGGTTGCTTAATTTATGTTATATACATATTTTAAAGAGTTGCCACTTTTTATACTTTTCTTTGAGCTAAACATTTCCCAATCCTGAATAAAAAATGGATCCAAGGTTAGACAATGGGACTGCACGCTCAATACATAAGCATCAGCAATTATGTATCCATATTATATCCCTCCATTTACGTTACATTTTCTTCATTTTATACCATTTTCCTTTTCTCAATTCATTTTTTCTCTATAAACCTTAAATACTATCTACACCTAAAATATCATTAAAAATATGATACATTTAACCTTCTAATTTTTCATTACAACTTCTCTTTGCAAATTGACTTAAAATATTGACGGAGGCAAATTGTGGTGTTAATTTTAAATGTCGTTGTAAAATTAATTTGCCTAAAATCAAATAAATTTGATAAAATATAGAAACTTACTCAAATGTATATATTGAGTAAGGTCATCTCCACATGGACTGGCCTTCAGGTCTATATTCAATAATTGAGTTGTAAGTTAATAAGAAATAATAATCATAACACACAAGATAGTGAATATAAGAAGAAATAAGTAATTAGTAAGTAGAGAACATATTAGTTTGATAAGATAAATAGAGAAGATAGAATGTTTGATATCATATTTATATATATTATAGGTACTGAGATCAATAAAGAACTAAGAGATGAGTATGTGTAAGGAGTATTATAATATAGTTAGTGAAAAGATTGATAAGAACTTAATGGAAATAAGTAGTTTACTAATAGTAAGAACAAAACAAAAGGCTAGATATATATATTAAGATAGAATAAAATGGTTAGAGTAGTATTTTTATATACTAAGAAGATAGGTAAAGAGAGAGTATTAAGTAATTATTTAACTATAATACACAAAGTAAATATAACTAAAGATAACTATTAAGGAGGAAGATATAGTAACAGATTTTGCTAAGTATTTATACAAATATAGAAGACCCATATGTATAAAATACTCCTTAGAATCAGTATAGGTGTTTTAATATATATGTTATTTGATTTATTTTTTTAATGTCTTTCTATGGTGAGAAGTCGAATGTAGAATGTGATATTTAGTCGAATACCTTGAGGCGTTCAACCAAATACCGGATACGGTGTCAAAATTGGAGTTAATATAGTAATTATAGTTTATATAGTGTTTATTATGATTTTCATATCTTCTATATATTTATTTATAATCAATTTTGGTAATCAATGGGTTCATTTAGTCGAACACTGGACAGGTGTTCAACCAAATGCCCGATAGAAGATTGAGATGTAAATGACATATGTAATATTTAATAGTTTGTTTTTTGTATTTTATATAGTTTTTACAAGAGAAGATCGAGTATAAAAGGCTGTTTCTGTCGAACGGCCGTGAGGTGTTCGACATAATGCCTGAAAGAAGATGGGATCAAGGGACAATATGTTTTAAAAATTTTATTAAATTGAGTGGGGTAAAACATAAAAAATCAAAATACATTCATCGACCATGTGAAGTGTTCGATGAAATGTCAAAGAGAATTTGCCGTACCAATTTCAACAAAAAGAACTCGATCACGATCTAGGCTGAGTGAGAAATTTAGCATCCAAATTAACAGAAAACATAGAATTCAGCAAAAAAATAATCTTCAGATCACTTGAATGGTTGCCACAGCTAAGCTTTGGTTTATGGATCCCCATTCTCTTCTCCTTCGTTTGGGTGCAAATCCAGGCTTCTGTGGAGCTTCTTTGGCTCCTTTCTCACTGTCCAATACTGTCGGCATTGTCACAACGTCGCAACTTACTTCCAAAAATGGAAGGGATCTCCGCCGCCGGTGAAGCCTTAAGGTCAAAAGATGGATTTATTGGGGCATTCGGGGCCTGTTATATGGCTTGGGATGGATCCCGTAGGCCGTCCGGTGGAGGAGGATGGCCTTGGGGAACCTTCCGGGCCGTTGGATCACCTCTAGTCCCCCCTCGACGGCCGAAAACAGCCTCCGGCCAGCGGCATCGACAGCCAGGATGAAAATGCCCCTAGCCCTCCAATTGTTCTTATAAAAATTCAATGACTGCAATTAAATTGCACAGGTGGACCCCTCTTAAGTACAGTCGTCTCCATGTCAACACCTTGTTAGCCCCCGTTAGTCTCTATTTCCTTTGATTCGATTGCCATGGGGCCCGTGATCCGCGTCAGCGTCCAACAGCCAATAAGAGGACCTCTCTCTTCAGACTGTGGAATTCTTGTGGGCCTCTTTGTGGGCATGTGTTACCCTTTAAGTGGCCTTCTTGGGCTTGCCAGCTGGATGCAATGTCCCATGCTGGCCGCAGGGTGGGCTTGAGTGCCCTGCGCACTCACCTCCTACGGCTGGCTTGGGCTTTGGTGCACCTGGTCGTCTCCCTAGCCGGCCAATTTATAACCCTTCATTTTATTTTTATTTACTTTTTATTATTCTTCTTTATTTCTCCCTTCAATAATGCTTTATTTTACTTCCAATTCTTCTCTACCAAAAACATATAAACTGAAATACTAGATAGAGCATTAAAAATTACCCTATCTTAAACATATTTTTACTAAGAAATTATTCGAATTGTAGAACATGCATGAAATTGACATAAAAATGCATTATTTTATAACTTGCTCTATTTAGTGCATTTCATACAAATTCTTGTAAAATTGAACAAAATACTCATGAAATTAATCTGAGATAACTTTAAAATGTGTACAACTACATGAAACATTTTGGGTTTATCAAATATATATCTATCTTCTGTCACATTCTATCATGATCTGTGACACATAGATTGAATCAAGTATAGATTAAGGGTAATACAAAAAAAGTTATCATTTTCACATTATCATGATCGGTTTGATGTCGGACGTCGTGAATGGCGCCGTCCGACAGGTAATTCACTAAGGTGAATGGAACGACGTGAGTGCAAATGACCTAGATGGAGTGTACGTGCAGGTCCGACTAGTGGGAAATTACGGAGTTCCGAGCTTGGGGCGGGCGACTGAGGACAATGACGGTGACCTTCTAACCCTCATCGGAGTGATGACGGCAACTATAGTGCCGGACGGAATTAGTTCTATAGGGGCTCGAACGTAACAAACAGACTCGGTCTATACCTACGAATACACTCAGTTCATAGTTTTCTTGAAGTACATTCTCTCACCTAGTCTAACTCGAGCACGGTGGAGTACAGTCCACAATATACTGTAGAAAGTAATATAACAAACGACCAGGAGGAACGATGTACCTCTTCAATCGCAGCATTTGTCGTCAATGGCTTTGTCGGTACAAACTAGTGTGGGCGAGTACGCTGGAGGAGTGTCGAAGACGGATACGTGGTAGCTCAACAAACGATGGAGGGGTGATGCTAGAGGCAGCACGATGCGCCACTAGAAGCTAGAAGTAAGAGGGTGATGATGCAGAGAACTGCTATGGCACCGACCGTGAAGTTGAAGGAGCAGGACCAAAAATAACAAATACCTCCAACCTAAAGGAGTTGTGAGCCACACGTACGTCTGATCTGGCAATGGTTAGGCAAGAGTCAAACACAACAACCGTGGCACTAGCAACCTAGCAGAAGAGGGCCACATGCGTCCTGGTAATTTCCAGAACAAACAGTCATGGTGAAAATAGGCCTATGGCGTTGCGGGGATGGGGCAATACTGACCATGACAACCACTTGATCAGCAGGGCAGTAGAGTGTGCACTAAAGGGGATGACGGCGAGGTTCCTATAGGCATGCAGAACACCTTTGACAGGCCAAGTCATTAGCAACTTGGACTGAAATGCCCAAACGTGAAACGATACTGGTGTGTTTTCGTAAGAACGTGGGGACTATGGGATCAATTGACGTGGCGGGTACAATGTGATGTCCAATGCAGAAATCATTGACTGTCAGCGTTGTGGGAAGCGATCGTCGGGTTGGTGAGGGTGGGGACTGGAGCAATGTGGGGGTAGACATCTTAGGATCCTGAAAAAAAATTCACCAGATGTGTCAGAAACCACCGGCAAGCGCCGAGCAGAGACATAATAATACCAATCAACGGTGAATGTTTGGTCGTCAGCAGTCGACAAAGATTCCCAATGGATTCGATGGTAGGGAGTTGGAAGAAACGGGTAAAAGGGGCGCCGGATCACGTCATTTTCCTTCCTCTTTCATTATTCTCCTTCTCTATTATGTTCTATTCTTCATCCTTCTACCTCTTCTTCTTCTTATTACTCTTCTTCTTCCTCTTACTCTCCTTTCTTCTCTTGGTGAGACCTGGAAGTGGGATAACCGCAAAACAAAGAATTCCAGATCTCCAAAAAACTGTGTTCATCATGGCCTTGTAAAGGGAAATGATGGACCCATTACAGACTTCACATAAGGGATCCAATAAGGGAACCCCTTTTACAACACTTAAAATTGAAAATAACACAAGTTAAAAACTAAAAACTATTCGAAATAAAATGACCGATAAAATGTGATGATACGGATGCATCATGACGAGTAGGGTGAGCTCATTATGACGAACACAACACATGGAGTTGGATGAATTAAAAAAGATAAAGAAACGTGAACATGAGCACAGACGTGCTCTACCCGGGGTATTTAAATCCGAGTGTCTTCACAAATGCTTTTGCGTGCTAGTCGAGCTGGAAATGGACCAGCAGTGATATTGATGACGGCAAGGACGGCTCCGATGAGATTTCATCGATATCATTTGGGCACGCTCCATACGAATTCCATTATGGCACTGCACAATGTGAACAAATTTTCTTGGCCTAGGTTCCATAACTATGGGTCGCACACCCACAGTTGTTGCCCACGGCGACTGACGTCAACATGATACTATTTATAATTTTCAACTTCCTAAAATAAAATAATAATACTTATAACTAAAATATTTTTATTTCAAAAATTTTAACCTTAAAATATATCATAATATGCTTTAAATTTACTGTTTATTATTTCTAGTTATTTCATTCTGAATTTAATTTTTTAACACAATAAATATCTAAAACTATTATTAGTTACCCTTCTGCACATTAAATAAATTTTATTACATTTAGTTTATACGATATATTCAATAAAATACAATAAAAATTTTAAATATTTTTTACTCATAAGTTTGTTTATTTTATTTCCAAGCAATGGAAGATTCATTAATTGATTTTTGTCTCTTTATGTATCCACCCGTTGTGTTCTCAGTCATATATTATTTCTTCTAAAATTTCTGTAAATTTTTTTCTTGTACGAAAATTAAAAATGACACAAAACTGCTAAATTGAGACTTGTTAATAAGCCATATCAAATGAATAAACTTTCATTTCCTTTTTTATTATCCCTTAATAAAAAAAATTAGAAAATATGATTAAAGACTAGTCATCATTGTATATGATATCATCATTTAGGCCACTATATGTTTAAGTCTATTATCAACACTCAAAAACTCTGTAGAAGATATTTCTCTGTCTGTTAATTGTCTATCTTCTTGTCACTCTAGAATCATTATTTACAAAGGCAACCTGAGAGTACATCTCTTTTTAATTTTTTATTTTTTTTTTTTATTCTTCATGTTTCCATATCCTTCAATTTATTTCCTCTTGGTGACTCCTCTCGTTCTCTTATTTTCTCTATCATCTCCATTTCCTTCTCATTTTGTCTCTGAATTGCATTCCTTATGTGATGAACTCAATTTTATTGTTTAATTAGATTTTTGTTGTGATTCGAGTTTCATGCAATAAAATTATATTACCTCAGTAAGAATAGTGCCTAAGGGTCGATCCTCAAGGAGCTTATGTATTGAGACTAAGTGATTTCAATTATCATGACAGAGAAATATCTAATATATTGAGAATATGATATTAGGTGAGAGATGGAGAATTGTGAACATTGAGAAGATGATAGAGAATATAGAGACTGGTTTAGGACGTAAGTAGGTATATTTGGAGGTGTTTTTAATGTTTTTGGAAAGAGTTGATGGTAGGAACACGAAAATAAAGAGAGATACAACGTGAGATTTTTTATGTGTTTTAATAATGCAATGATGAAACCAAAATCGAATGAAAATCAAATAACAACTAGAGTATGAACTGGGAGTAAAAACAAGCTTGGAACAACATAAATCGTCTAGCAAATCACATTGTCACTCGCCGATCCTAGACAGGGAGATGCTAGACTTACTATGATCGCTTCCTTGATTGAATCTTGCTTCCAAATCCACTTTCAAGCATCTGGTGATGTTGGGAATGAACCTTGCCCCTCTCCTACTCTTGGTAGCCTGATGTTTAGAAGAGAACAAAAAATGTGAAACGAGAGAAATAGAATAGAAAGTATAGAGGGGTTTTTAGAATTTGGAGGGCCTTTTGGTCATTATCTTATTCTTAAAATATTTATACGTCAAATTCATTATCAAACCATACCAAATGAAAAATAATATCGTAGGGAAGCTCTCATAAAAATTTCATGTCAATTAGATAAATAGATCAAAAGATACAAATATATTTTAATTAGAGTTAACATTAGTCGTTTGATTATTTATTTTGATCAAAGTGATGGAAATATATGTGGCTGGAAAGCAAATCACACATTCCACATCTCGTTTGATGTTCATTGGTAGAACATATTTATTATAGTGCACGTGTGATGCATATAATGAAATCCATGAATACGTGATTGGCCAAGTGAATCATGATGAGATCGTAATACGCAGATCGCTAGTCTTTAAGCGTGTGTTCCAAACATTCCTATTCAAAGGATAGACGAGAATGACATCAAAGTATCTGGATAGAATAGCACTATCTCGTCTCACTCATATGATGAGTGTGGCCGGTCCCGTAGCCATTAGTGTGGAGATACTAAGGATAGATAGTGGGTGCTCTTTAGTGGAAAAAGTTCACTGAATTGATCCGTACGAATCCCTGAATGGTATTATACCGAACTGTCAATCAGGTTGATTCACGTCAAAGTTGTGTAAGTGGTCTCTAGACTTGAGACACCAAAGACGTCTTGTGGATGGACTGTTGTACTTTGAATATGGCCAATGAGTCCCTAATCATGGGATTCTAAACGGCCTTAGTTTGAGTACATTAAGAAGTTCACGAAGACCATTGAGTGGATAAGATGGGACCGTCTACCCTCTTTATAAGACGTGACAGCTCAAGGAAGACAATGCGATGAAGTCCTTGGCCAACGCATTGAAATATTGGAGAAGAGTTCTTTGATGATTTTCGAATGCATCAGTACTAACTCGGATGACCGATTACGGTTTGGCAGTTGACCATACCCTAAGTCGTCCAAGGACCGTCAACTAGATGAGGGATTATACGTACATGGTAACCGATGACGAACAGGGTCCATGAGTGAGTCCATATACACCCCTCTGTAGCTTCTAGAGGACGAGGTGTAGCTCTAGAAGATATACTTACGTTTTTCGGTTTTTTATGAAAAATACCACTTATTATATAAAAGAGAAGGTCCCGAAAGAAATTCACCCAGGCCAGACTTATTCAAGGGCCTTTCACCTTCTTCTCCCTTCTCCCAAAATTCCCTCTTAATCCCTGATGGGATTGGGACGACATAACGACGACGTGTCGAGGATCACCTGGATACGTCTAGAGGCTGCACATTTGAGTAGCTCAACTTGGCTCGCTCCGCGATCCAAGAAATCTCGGACAAGATCTGTGTAAAGTTACTTTATTTCATGTTTTAATGATGTCGTTCGATTTTTTTCAAGTCTTTCACTGTGAAATAATTTAGTTTATCCATCCATATCAAGGCTTCTAGAAACCAACACAAAGGTCCGCAAAAAATGACAGGTGTCACACCCTGAATGGGTGAGATAGTGTCCCTCTCCCTTAAATCCAAGAGTGGCATTAAATGGACGTTCCAATCTCGAAGATCACGATCGAATGGTCCACAATCATCAAATTTCAAATGTAAAGCGGGAGGGGCACGTATGATTGTCGCCCTCCGATCAAAATCGGATGGCTTTGGCGCTGACACATGTAAAGCACGTGTGGATAGAGAAAAATGATAGAATCATAAAATAAATAAAAATAAGGTTTACGACCATTTACAAAGTTGGAGGGGCTTTTCTTAAACTTTCATTACAAATGTACCGTCAAAATGGCTCTCGGTTGATGCTGTAGGTGTAAAGATCAAATTATAACAGTTATAAGGTTAAATTGTAACAACCATTTAAAGAAGTACTTTGATATGCAGTCGGCTTTAATTCCATATGGGAAAAAAACTAAAACATCAACCTGATCATAAGCTCGACTCTATCTTACTACTTGAAAACACCATTGAGGTACCCTCCTCAATCTCTCACTTGCTTACTCGTGTGTGCCGAAGGTACACACATGTACGCGCCATCTTCACCTTTGTAAGTCCACATGGCATACCAGTATGCAGACGTGGATCGAATATTTTACCCCCTTTCTAATGGAAAAATGCAGGAACCCCCTATTCACTAAAACCACCATAACTTTCTCATTTTAACTTCTTTTTACTTCAAACTTTCTTCATTGGATCAAGAATTTGATCCTCTATCTGAATATCAAAACTAATAAATCACGAGTAAAATACTGGCCTTCTCATTTTTCATCAAACCCTATATTTAGAGACATAGTTATCAGTCCAAATACTTAAAATGCACAAACTTGGATCGGATTGACTCCCTAAATTTACGGATGATCCTAATCATGACCATATTTATTTAATTACATTCAATAGAAAATTATGTTAACTATTATTTTAATGTCATGATTATAACGAATTCCATGAATATGTGTAATGACATAGTGAAACATGATGAGATCATAATACAATGATCACTAGTCTTTAAACATATATTCTGAATATTCCTATTCGATGGATAGTCGAGATGGACATTGAATTATAAGAATAGAATATCATTACTTGATCTTACTTATATAATTAGTATAGTTGTTCTTGTGGCTATTGGCTTGGTGACATTAAAGACAGATAGTCGATGCTCTTTGGAGAAAGAGTTCATTGAATTGATCCATATTAATCTGTCAATGGTATTATACCTAAATGTCAATTAGGTTGATTCATGTCACGGTTGTATAAGTGGTCCTAGGATATCTTGTGAATGGACAACTACATTTTGACTATGACTTATGAGCCTATAATCATGAGATTCAAATAAGTCATAGATCAGATGTAGTAAGAAGCTTACGGAGATGATTGTGTAGTCGAGAGATCATGCGCCCTCAGTATAAGAGAGACTGACTCAAGGAAGAAGATGTAGGAAAATCCATGGCCAGGGTAGTGAGGATATTGGAGATGGCGTTATCCTATGATCCCCATTAAGCATCAGTATTGATCGACTGACATATTAGGGTTTGACAATAAACCAGACCCTAAGTCATTCGAGAGTCTTGCACGACTGATGGATTATACATATATAGAAAACTGATGATGGTAAAGGTTCCACGAGAGAGTTCAACACTACTCGATATCTTCTAGAGCACGAGATTTAGCTTAGCACCCCACAGGCTGGAAATTTAACCTATTGATTGGGTTAAAACGATCCTTCTTTAATTAATCTATATGTTGATATAGTTAATTAATAATGTTTCTCAATAATTGTAATTGGGCCACAAAAGTTATTAACTAAAATGATACATGGGCCTAGGGGTCACACGCATAAGTTCATAAGGGCATTGGTGGATATATTTTACTTTTAGGGTTTTTTGAGAAAAAAATTAAGTGAAATATAAAGAGGGAAAGAGCTCTCATTTCACACACCTATGCAAGCCAGATTTGAGAGCCCCTCCCTTTCTCCCCTCCCTTCTGCACTCATCCAAGGATACTGTTTGCATGGTGAGACGATCTTCTAGATTTTCATGAAGAGTTAAAGCATGGAGATCCAAGCACCGAGTGATTGCGTGGATACTTCTTGAGGCTGGACGCGTGAAAAACGTTAGAATGACCTCAGAGTTTTTTTTTTTTTTTTGGCAAAATACACGGTGCCGGGTACGGCCAACCCCAGGGTTGTGCCCGTAGTCCGATCGAGCCGTGCCCTGGATGCCACCCAGGGGGATTTTATTTATAGGATGTAGTGTTTTTGAATATTTATAGGCGTGGAACGAGTATATATGTCCCAATTACACTCGGATCCCACTCGTCCAGGCCCATATGTAGGAAAAAGGAAAGATACATGAGTGATACCTCGCAGACGCTCGAGGAAGTATGTTCGCCGTCATTCCTCCGGAGCTGCTCCGTGATGTCGTTGTAGTGCGTGGTGACGCTCTAGTCGGGGTGTGTCCTCTCCGTCGTCAAGTGTGCTCGAAGTAGTGCCTGGTGACGCTCTAGTCGGGGCAGGCGCTGTCCACGCCGCGAACGCCAGCACTCCACGCAATCCTCTAATCCCGGGGGGCTGGCTTCGCGAGGAGGCGGCGTGTGTGGAGGGAGGGCATGCCGAGACAATCGAGCCAATGGCATCCTCGGGCCGTAGTGGGGAGCGCCCGCCAAGAGTGGAAAAGAGAGGAGGGGGTGCGAGCTGTCTGATTACCCTCTCTCAACTGGTGACGAAAGCACGCTATGCACGAGCGGCACCACATGATGTCTTTCCATCCACGATGTAGTCGCCACAGGGAGCATGTGCCTGAACGAAGCATACCAACCAATATTTGTGAGTCTGATTCCACGACGATATTGTGAAGGTTTCGTTCCTCACAGAGGAGTAGACCATCACGTATCGCCATGGCCTCGGCTACTGTATTAGTTTGTATGCCATAAAAAGAGGAGAAGGCAAAAAGTAAACTCCCTGTGTAGTCTCTGAGGATACCTCCTCCCCCTGCTGGCCCCGGGTTCCCTTTCGCCGCACCATCCACATTCAGTTTCAGAAAGCCTATTGGCGGTGGGAGCCAATAAACAACTCAATACTGGATGCAGGTGGCGGTGGGGGTCACCGAGATGCCAATGGAGCAAAGGAGCTCGGACGTGAGCACTGATCAACCGTCGCAGGGTGGGAGTAGAGGGTGAATGTGCCGAAGCCACAACTGAACTCGACGCTTGATGTCCACAGCGCGCATGGGTGTACCTGCAAATCGAGAAGAATTTCGCCCTTTCCAAATCTCCCATAGAAGATAAGCTATGGTGATGGGGAGGATGGGGCTCCGTGCAGAGCGAGTTGGCAAGAGGATAAACTTGACAAAACACTCAAACGGGGTCAGAGGATGAAGGCAGTCGGTGATGAGACGCCAGCATTCCACTGCCGTCTCATTATGGAAGAAAAGGTGGTCGATCATCTCCGTGTGCGGGAGGGTGGGACAGCAATGGCACTGTGAACTAATAGAATAGCCTATCTGAGTCACTCGGTCGTCAGTCGGTAGGCCTCGGTGTAGGAGTCTCCAAAGGAAAAAGGAGACGCGTGTATGGATCACCGGATGCCAGATGCGCTGACCCCAATGCTGTAAGGGAGATTTCACACGGGAATGCTCCCAAGAGGAACGACACGTGCGTGCTTCATGGGATGTGAGTGTCCAGATGGCACAATCAGCACTAGAATCGAGGGGCATAGTCTGGACCTCGGTTAGGGTATCCAAGGGGAGACCTTACTGCTCCCATAGGTGTGGTGTGTTGCCTGTAAGCAACTGGGCCATAGTGAGGCACACGCAGTGTGGTACGAACTGAGGATGACAAGCTAGTGGCGCATCAGCATGCCAAGTATCATACCACGTGCTAACGTCTCCTCGATCGATATGCCAACGGGTCACATGAATCATCTCAAGCCAATGGCGCTGCCACGTCCGCCATCGCTTGGGGCCCCGAATATCAAGCTCATGCCAGGCCCAGTCTCCGTATTTGGCTAAGATGAAACTCCACAATGGGGAGTGAGTGGAACGTATACGCCATACAAGTTTCTTTTGAAGCGTGTCTTGGACGTCCGAGAGGCGTCTGATCCCTAGACCCCCTTCGACCGTCGGCTGGCACACTTTCTCCCAAGAAACCCAATGGTGACGCCTCTCTCCCTCGAGGTGACCAGACCATAAGAAACGCGTGCATAGGCTCTCCATAGAGCGGTGAACCATAAGAGATAGTGAGTGGACCGCCAGAGTGTGTAGCGGGATACTCATGAGGACATGCCGGATAAGTTGGATGCGGCCTCCTCGGGATAGGAAACGAAGTTTCCATCCCTCCAATTTCTTTCTAAGCTTGCCTAGCACGGCATCAAAGTAATGGTGGCGAGTAGAGCCAAGAAAGATAGGGCATCCAAGGTAGTCGAACGGAAGCTGGCCTCGTGAGTATCATGTGTAATGCTGGATGATCTCAGAGCACCTCGTAGTGGTGGAGGGGCCCACAATATAGCTGCTCTTTGAAGCGTTGACGAGCTGGCCGGAGGCTTGCTCGTACGCTGTAAGGACACTCATAAATTCCTTAATGGATTTTTTAGATCCATTGAGGAACAAGATGGCATCATCAGCAAATAAGGAGTGCAAAAGAATCGGGCAACCCCTCTTCGTGAAGTACGGTTGGATGAGGCCTTCGTTGATTGCCCGTGTGAGCGAACGGCTAAAGGCCTCCTCCATCAATATAAAGAGGGTAGGTGAAATAGGGTCACCCTGCCTGAGTCCCCGCGTAGCCATGAAAAAGCCAGTGGAATTTCCATCCATCAAGAGGGAAAAGTGATTCTCCCTAATGCAAGCATTGACAAGTGTGATGAACGCATCCGTGAATCCGAAGCGCCGCAACACTTCGAGGAGGAATTTCCACTCAACTCTATCAAAGGCCTTCTCCATATCAAGCTTGATGATGACATTGGAGCCTGGAATACGAGTGGCTATCGACTGGGCTAGCTCGTGTACTAGTGTGATGCTGTCATGGATCTGTCGACCCTTGACAAAGCCACACTGTTCTGGCGAGATAAGTCTATCAAGGAAACGTCCAAGTCGGTTTGTAATGATCTTTGATGCGACTTCATAGCATACATTACAAAGACTGATCGGACGAAAGTCACAGAAGGAAGTTGGGGTGTCCACTTTTGGAATGAGCGCCAAAAAAGTGGATTTCCAACTCCTTGCGAAGACTTTACGTTGGAACGCCTCTTTGATAGCTAGTACCAAGTCAGTGCCTACAACATCCCAGCACGCCGTATAGAATTCGGCAGTGAAGCCATCCGGACCTGGGGCTTTGTTACGGCCCAAGGTAAAGACTATCTCTTTGATCTCCGCTCGTGACGGGGGGGCTAACAAAAGTGCATTTTCTTGGTCGGTCACCAAGGAAGGGATGGAGGAGAGAATGTCCTCGCTCATAACAATGGGCTGCGAGGAGAGGAGGGAGTGATAATACTCCACTCATGCGCCTGCTAGCTGGGGAGGGTCCTGTCCGTGCGTCTCTAGGAGGGTCGTATAGTTCGGGCGCGCTCTATGACGGATCGAGGCGTGAAAGAAACGTGTGTTCCTATCACCCTCTCGCAGCCATTGGATGCGCAATTTCTGGAGATAAAAAATCTCCTGTCGTCGCATGGCATCCTCCAGTTGCTCTCTGAGGCGGAGCTGATGCTCTCCCATGTCATCTGTCCAGTACTCCTGTAGGTGGCGGTCGGCATCAACCAATTTCTTTTTCAGCTCCTCAACCGGTGAATGGACATCTCCAAAGACATGACAGTTCCACCATTTGAGGTGGAGCTTGAGGTTCCTCAGACGATAGCTGAAGGTCTCCATAGGCGATGTAAGAAATTGAACCATGCCAATGACTACATACATATCTATGGAAATCACTATGTTCCAACCACATGGTTTGGAATCGAAATGGGGGACGACGGACCCGATGACTCGAATCCGGGAGGAGGAGAATCGGTGTGTGGTCCGAGTAAAATCTCGGAAGGATCTCTATCGTGAGGGTGCACTGCATCAATGCTGTGCTATTAGTGAAACAGTGGTCAAGCCGTTCGTATATACGTGCATCCGCTTGACGTTCATTGCACCAAGTCCACTTCTCCCCGGTGGTAGGTGGTTCCACTAATGAAGTGGTGTGGATAAAATCATTGAAGGCTTGCATAGAGCATAGCCGAGGTGGGCGGCCCCCTTGGCGCTCACTAGTGTCCCGTATGCAGTAGAAATCTCCGACTATAAGCCAAGGTAGTTCAACTAGCTGCGAGTGGGAGTGGATATGGTGGGCGAGTTCCTCCCAGAGGGCCTCTTGCTCACTGTGTCTATGCGGAGCATACACAATGGTAAGTGGGTAGGGCTTTCGGCAACACAACACGTCAAAGGTGACATACTGCGTCCCTTCGGCCAAGAGTGTGATCGAATAGTCTCGCTTCCAGAGAAGCCAGAGCTTATTCGATGGATGGCAGTAAGCATGGTCCATCTCAAGTTTCCTCGCGATGGTAGGGGATTGATCCGATGTAATCATCGGCTCGAGTAGCCCCACGATGCCTAATCTATGCCTAGTGATAAGGGAGAGTAGATGGGTTTGGGTGAGAGGGTTACCTATCCCTCTATAGTTCCAGACAAGACTTGGGATCATAAAAGTCTATCGGCTCGCATGACGCACCCGAGATCGGGTGTAGTACGTGCGGCGCGGAGGTGGTGGTGATGCATTCGAACGGTGTCGCAAGCAAGGAGGGGTATCCACATCCGAGTCCTCCATGAGGGAGGCATCATCCTCCTTGTCAGTGGAATCCCGACCGCTAGTGTTGCGACCCCTGTCCTCCGAACTAGTGAAAGTGGCTTGACAGTGTGTCAAGCATTCCCTTTGTTCAGAAGGAATATGCGATGGGTGGAGTGCGGTTGTGGAGTCGGGTGTGGGGGATAGGTGTGAGGTGGTGTGGGCGGGGGTGGAGACAGGGGGTGGGTGCGAGGAGGGGGGGACAGGGGGTGGGTGCGAGGGGGTGGGGTCGGGTGGAAGAGCAGGGGTGGGGGCGGGTGGAAGAGCAAGGGTGGGGTCGGGTGGGAGGGCAGGGATGGGGTGCGGGGGGGGGGGGACGGGTGTGAGGATGGGGACGGATGAGAGGGAAGGGGGGGTGGGGAGGGGTGCATCACCATGAGATGGTGGAGAGAGAGGAGAGGGGTGAGTCGTGGGGTGATGGTGAAGAGAGAAATGGCCGACGGGATGATGGAGCGGGTGGAGAGGGTGAGGTATGAGGGGATGATGGGACTGGTGAAAGTGAGTGCCGCGAGGTAGAAGGTAATGGGCGGGAAGGGCCAGACCCGCGAGGTGGATGAGGAGATGAGGCGGTGGGTCGGATGGTACGAATGGAATGTGTAGCCGTAATGGGAGCGCTAGTGTCGAGGCCCTCAGGTACCGTCAGTAGGGCAAAGGTATTTGAGGTCAATGGGGCGACACTGACCTCCTTTCCCTTACGGGAGGGGGCTTCTCGAGCCCGTGGTGGGGATTTTGTGCGCTTCTCAGCACCCTTCTTCACCTAGTGTGAGGTAGAAGGTGCAGGCTTAGCCATTGGAGGCTTAGCTGCCACTAAGGCTCGTGAGGTAGAAGGGGATACAACGGTGGGTTGCACCGGTGTGGCCACATGGCACGGCCCAAATGACTGTCTCTCAGTAGGCCATCGCCTCTCGTTAGCTGAAGTCATTGCGGCAATGTAGTCATCGTAGGCTAAGGGGGGGAGAAATACCCCCTCCGTAGTGGAGGGAGTCTGCATCGCCTTTTGGCGGCATGTGTGAAGGGTATGGCCTAATACACTGCAGTGTGTACAAAACCGCGGGAGGTTTTCGTACACAACGGACTGATAAATCAACTCATCGCCATTGCGAATGAGTATCATGCGGTGTATGGGGGCAAGTAGATCAACCTCGACACACACTCTCGCGTAGCCGGGGCGGCTAAAGAGATGGACATCCTTGTCCACGCGTATGAAAGTGCCGACCGCACTAGCAAGGGATTCCAATGCAGTAGGTGTGAATAAATGTGGCCGTAGGCCAGGAAATCCTATCCACACCGGGACGGAGTGGGGAAGATGGTCGCGTGAGCTCCCCGTCTGTTCGGCTGTCCACCGGTAGGTATGCATCGTGGAGTCGTTGATCGTCCAGGTGGTGCGGCTCCAGGCCTTCCGGAAGTCAGATTCAAGCTGGAATCAAATGAAGACGCTCATGTGATTCCTTGCTCCAATAACCACCTGTCCAAGGAAATGCCCTGCTGCTGTATAGACTCTCATGATGTCATCGATGAGCGGCCGCTTCGTAGCGAACCGCCCGATCAATGTGTAGGTGAATGGCATTGCCATTCGTGTTACCTACTCCTTAGAGAAGGTAACCAAGCGTATACCCTCAGAGTCGGTGTAACCCCGCGTCGGGATTGTATCAGCATAACGAGGGGGAAGTGTGGGTTTGGGGAGTGAGGTAGAAGATGGGATGGGTAAGGTGTATGCCACTCTCGCTGCCCAAGTCGTCGTGGGAGGTGTTTCCGCACCTCGTGAAGTCGGTGCGGACTGTGTGAGTGGGGCTTCTGGAGCCAGGGTGGGACTGTCACGGGGTCTCGTGTTCAGTCAATGCGCGTCTCCCAAGTCACTTTGGTTGGCTTGGTCAGGATTGGTCAAGGCAACTAATTTGACTCGGGTGGGCTCCGGCGATTCAAGCTGTGTAGGGTTGACCAACTGGTCACTCTAAGCTGGGGTGAAGTCTGCAAGGGTAGTAATCAAATGAGATCTAGAGTTGACCAATGGGTCAACTTGATCGATGTTGACCGAGGAGTAAACTTGGTCAATGTTGACTAAAGAGTCAACATGGGCGTGGTTGACCTTGGGGTCAACCAACTCCGCACGTCCCATGCTATCCGAGCCAGCGCGGTCAATGCTGACCGAGTCAGCATGGTGAGCTTGGTCAATATTAACCGGGATGGTCAAGTCAAAGGTGACCAATGAATCGCTCAGTGAAGGGTTGACCAAGTCGCTTGGAGCAACTTGGTCGCTGTTGATCATTCGGTCAATCTGGGCAACGTTGACCGATTTGGGTTGGTCAACATTGACCAACTCACCTCGGTCAACATGGTCAGTGTTGACTGTGTTGACAATGTCAACCCGGTCATAGGTGACCAGGTCGACCAGGTCAACCCGGTCAAAGATAACCGGGTCAACCTGGTCGATTCGGTCAGCTGGACCAGGTTCGACCGGGTCGACCGGTTCGACCCGGTCAGATTTGGCCCGGTGGACTAGTTTGACCCGGTCCATCTCTGTCGGGTTGACCAGTTCGACCCGGTCCATCTCTGCCGGGTCGACCAGTTCGACTCGGTCAGTTTCAGCCGGGTCGACCGGTTCGACCCGGTCAGAATCGACCGAGTCGACTCGGTCAAAATTGGCCGAGTTGGGCAGTCCGACTCGGCCATTGTCGACCGAGTCAACGTGGCCTAAAGGGACCGAGTCGAACCGCTCGATTCGGCTGAGTCCAACCAAGTCGACGCGGTGATGACTCACCGAGTCGACGGCAGTCGACTTAGCCGAGTCGTGGCGATATATATATGCTTTAAATAGGGCAGCTCTGCCTTTAGAAGTCTCGTCACGTTAGCTGACAAGGGCATTTTAGTCGACGCGTGCATTTGGCATATGGCAGATCCACAGCCCGTCCAGTCAGGTTTAGCGGGCCCGTCACGTCCGTGTGCGCCAATAGTATATCGCCATGTGTGCCACATGGGTCGACAAGTGGACAAGAGAGGGCGGCCACCTCAGCGTGAGTTATGAAGGCAAGGGATCGAGGCGACGTGGCACGATCTGGTTCAACGGAGGGGGAGTTCAATTTCCGATCGGATGGGTGCAAGGGCTTAGAAAAGTCAAGAATGGTAGGCGCCGACAGTGGTGAAGTTACCACCTTCGCAGTTATTGCGTTGCCAACTGTGCCGGCGTCGCTTTCCACGTGAGTAGTGTCGTCAGATCCAACGGCCAGGCGTAGATGATGTGGATCGAGGCGTTGAAGCACGGTCGTTGGATCTGACGTGGCCATGGGACGAGGCTCGAGATGGGAGGCATTAGATGCCGGCATTATAGTCGTGGAATGGTCAAATAAGGCGGGCGGGGGCGGTAAGCTGACTGCCAACGGGTCTTTTTTTTGAATTTTTCTTGGGTCTTTCAAGAATCCGACGGCTCCGATTGAATCCTTGTTAATAAAAGATTCGATCCTCGCCGTTGGATCTGACATGGCAGGGTAGGCGACCTCGGGGCAAGCAGGGAGGTTAACGGAGACGCTGGCATTAAATGTCAACGGCTCATTATTCTTTAAAGGCCTCAGGTCCGCTAGGAGTCCATCAGTTGGACCGTCGCGATCACGCCGCGTGGACGGTTCGACGGTCCAGATGGAGTCACGTAACGGCTGCTCGGCAGCCTTAATGGCAGCCGAGCGTCCTATTTTTTTTTGTTTTGACTTTTCAGTTTTTTTCTTCTTTTTTTGGGGGGTGTGAGTCCGTCGGATGCAGCCGCGCTGTCAGATCCGACGGCGTGGCTGCTCCCGACGGCTAATGTGGGCGGGGAAATGGTGGCTGGCATGCCGGTTCCTCCGTCCACGTAGGCATCCAGACACAGGGGGCCCGTCGACGTGGCTTCCCTGTCAGACAAGCCCCCGTGTGGCTCAGCCGCCCGCATCGGATTGCGGGCTGCGAGCTAGCTCTTTCGGCGAGGAGAATTTCAGACGCGAAAGATGTAAATAAAACAGTTAATTCATGGCAAATTAACAATAGAATTCGATGCGCCTCGTCAAGACAAACAGTTTAAGTATAGATTTGAGGTATTTGGCGCATCTAAATCATAAGATAATTGGTGATTAGGAAAAGCGACGAAAAACTTACCTCTTGGAGTCAAAAGACTCTAATCAAAGCTTTAGAAACCTGTTTTGGGCTTGCTTATAGTTGATTCTGATAGATTAGAGCCTTCTGAATCCAATGGAACATAACCCGCGTTGATCCAAGGTCTGTAGAAGAAGTTATGATGAAATCTCCAATTGCGGAGGAGAGAGAAGCTCTGCCCGAGTTACTAATGACTTTTTTACAACTTCGAATGACCTCAGAGTTGAAAATTGAAGGGTGGAACAAGTTCCCCAAAAGGTACATTCATTGTTTTGAGTCGAAAGATGATTATGAATTGATTAACATTCTTCTGGATCCATGGAAACATATTTTTCATGGAAGAACCAAGGCAAAGAACCCAACAGTTTTCCATGCATGAACCAACACGCATAACCAAAACTGATTTGGCATTGCACTAGAGTCGATGACATTTCTGATCGTTGTCGGTATCCTTGCATTCGTACCGTGTGCCATTTTATGTTCCCTTACGTCCAAAAACTCATGAAAAGATTGAGAATTTAACCACTTGACTTTGTAGAGTTTAAGTGGGGTTAGTCTCGCAAGACAAGCATGTAATCGCTTTAAATGATGCATTTTTGGATTGGCTTCAAAATTCACAGAAATGCAATTTTTGATCTTAGAATTGGCATCATTTTATGATTTCAGGATGAATTACCACCTAATAATGACTTTTTTCTGTGTGTATGCCATGACAGATTTGGGCTTATCCTTATCCTACATTCCGCAAATCGGGCATTCTCTAAATGTATTCGTGCCTCATTTTCTATTTCTTGGATCAAACTTCTTAAACTTCATGACGAACACAAACTTACTCCCTTACATCAAATTATTAAAAAAATAAAACAGACCAAAGAGGATTTCAAGTACAGAAAGTTGTACCCACAATATATGAATATAAACTTACTCGTCTTCGTATCACCTGTTTATAATGGAAGATAATTTATGAGTTGCCAGTACCAAGTTTGCAGAGCTGGAAATTTTTTTTATTGTTCTCATACTCATATAGAAACTTACTGCCATGATGTTGAGCTTATCTTGTAACCAAGAAAAATGAAGTGCATGAAAAATGAAGGTCCATCGTCAAGTTGATCTGAGCTTGAAACATACATATTTTAGTACTTCTGTATTAAACAACAAATATGTAGTATGGGATAGTTAACTTCTATGTGTTTTTTCTTAATTTAGAATAAAGGGATTTGGGGCCAGGCATGTGAGCCTTAGGCCATCTCACCAGAAATTCTTCTGGATGGGTAGTTGGTACATAGCTCATGAAGGATAGATATAGCCATAGAACTTTGGCCATGGCATTGGCTAGAGCTTTATGTTCATCCCTGATGATGGATGTCACAACTATTGGTTATTTTACAGAAATCCAAGATTTGAGGTTATGTCAAAGGAAGATCATGTAGCCACATATTGATCTATAGTCACTTCGTTAGCCAAACCAGTACACCCCACTCAAGTCATAAATTAAATAACTGTAATTTTTATGAGTAAAAGGCCCATGGAGATACTTCCCTTGAAGTGCAGTAAGGGTAAGAGTTTCTTTCTATTTACGCAATGGGCGAGTGAATTGGTAAACCCTAATTTATGGTTAAATATGTGTTTAAGACTGTTAGATAATGCAAGCATATTCATAATTTCCTTACAAACACAAACCAATTAACACCAAATGCACAGATAACACATATTCAATAAAGTTAATTTTTGGTCGGCTTATAGCTTTATTTTGGATTTTAATTTCAGTAATTATTAATTTTAATTATATTAAATATATATTTAATAAGCTTAGAAATAATCTTTGATATCAACCTAATTTATCCAAATTTTGTGAAAAAGTATTGGGAATTTAAGTATGAAACACTATTTCATTCGATTTAAAATGTTATATCTGGTGTTTTTGTTGTAGTGAATGATATTTATACTACTTAAAATACCTTATTTTTATAGTGAAAATACCTTGCTGATTCATTATATCAAAATTGCCTAAGCTGGAGCATGCGATCATGTGCAATATGTTTGAGGTCTATTTCCACGGTTTGTGGCAAACATGGTGGAAGAGATGTGATGGCAAGCAGCAGAGTGGAGCAAGTGATGCAGATAATTCAACTGGTTAAAACAGGGCTGGGAATCAGATATGGGCCAATGAGGTGAGATCCTTGGTCATTCTCTAGTAAGATAAAAAGAAGAAAATATCAAACTAACCCTATTTTCACATGCCCAACACACTTACTGGTGTCTTTTATTTATGACTCTTGATCAGATTCACCACTCCTTCCATCCTTCACTCTTGAAAATCAACAATGGATAAGAATCACATTTGGAATGAGCCAAAAAATGGCAAAAATTAATTAAGAAGATAATCCAAAAAGAAATGTTTACATTAAGAATAGGGTGTCTGTTTAAAGATCCAAATCATGGACAGATAGAGGATATAAAGATGAAAATATCCAAAAACTTTCAGCTCAAAATGCCTGTGGATGTTACTTCTCTCCATTATGTAAAAAATGTGTTGATTTGAGGAATGTTCGAAGAGGATCATATAAATTCAACCTCATTCAGTGGGTCAATATTAGTTCAGAAATGTTAATGCATATCCTGAATTAGTCATAAAAAATGTTAATGCAATGGTACAAAAAGACAATTGATGTTTGAGCATTTTGTCAAAAATAAAAATCATTGTGTTACATAGAGCAAGTTTCAGATTCTGGACCTCTTCAGAAATTTACATGTTGTTTTTGACTGACTTTGAAAGACCAATTTTATTTCTAACCTGATTCCAGACACATAGGACTTGGAATCATGCTTTTTTTAGCAAAGTTGAATTATTTACCACGAGAAAAATATTGTGCCCAGAATTCACAGTACCAAAAATGCCGGGCTGAATATTATCATTTGTATAACTTACAAATAAAATGAATCAGTAAGGTATTGCTAACAACTCCACCTCCTCGCCCCTACCCCCTCAAACATAACTTAGTAATTCTATTTTTATTTACAACTTACAAATAAAATGAATCATAACTAAGTATATTGCTAACAACTCACATATTAGTCCTCGTCTTCTTGGCTTTAAAGATATATAACTATATCGATGACGTCTTTAGATAATGAAATGATCTCATAATCTACATTGGGCCTCCTTTCAAGTGTTAACTTGTAATTTGAAGACTTGATATCATGAATAAGTGAAAATATTTCTTTCCCACAGTTATTTATCATAAAGTTGCATCATTTTTTCATGTTGAAAAATTTTTTGAAGCCACTTAGTCGTTATAGCCCTATAATAGAGGAAAAAATAATGTTTTGAAGAATAACTTGAGGTTTGTGGAACCAACTATACTAGGTGAAACAAATGAAAATTGGATGCTCAATAAACGAAATCTGATAGAATGGATGCTTGATCATTAGATTAATTTCATATCGAAAGGTCAAAAACGTTGTCATTATTAATAGTATCTTTTCTATCTAAAATACATTTAGATACAAACAAATATAGCATTGAAAATGGAGAAGAAATTTCTTTCCATCTTTGTCTTTTTACTCCAGATTTTGCACGAATGAATCCTGGTACCTCATCATAGTTTAGGAGCAAAGGGACTAAAAAACATTTTCCAAAATTATAAATCTCCATGTTTTCCCCCTCTATGTATGAACAATATATATCGCCCTCTGTGCATTATCATCCCTTTTAGCTATTGTTTATATTTTACCTATTTTTACATTCGTACGAGTCTCTCTCCTCTCTCTCTCCCTCTCTCTCTCTAATTACCTCCCGTTCCCTCCCTCCCTCTCTCCCTCTCTCTCTCCCCTCCCTCCCTACCTCTCTTCCTCCCTCCCTCCCTCCCTCTCTCCCTCTCTCTTTATGTCCTCTCTCCCTCTCTCTCTACGGCCTCTCTCCCCCTTTTTTCTATCGATCTATCTAGCTCTTTTTCTTCAGTCAAGATCCATCTTCAGCTTTTTCTTATAGTTTTCCTCCTTTTATACTGTCTGTCTCTCTTGTTTCCTCTTTCTCTCTATTTCTTTCTGTCTCGGTCTCTCCCTCGCTCGCCGCTTATTTTCATTTCTTGAGCACATAGAAGAGATAAGTTGGGACGGCCCACGTTATGGCACTGGAGCAGAGAGAGGAGTGTGTTGAGGCCGGTGACAGCGTTGTCGAGTGATGAGGTGCAGCACAGCACAGCTGTGCCAGCAGCGGACATTGTGCCATGGCAAATTCATGAACCAACGCGAAGGAAGGAGGGAGACGGTCGGCTGGCGGGAGACGGTCGGCTGGCGGGGATGGCCAAATTCATAGCAGAAAATATACATTTTTAGGCAACGTAGAATGCAGCAGAGGTGCAGCGAATGGTAGCTTAGGTGAGATGAATATAGGCAGTGAATTCGGAGGTAAGATGGTAGTTCAGGGAGAGATGGAAAATGTGGAGGGATCAGATGGGTTTTGCCTGATAAGGGGAGGCCGACAGCTTAAGCTGACATAAAGGGAACACAAATCTTCACATTCTTCTTCTCTGAGTTTCTCAATCTTGGAAGCCTTGTCATTGATTCCTCTCGAGGAACGGTTACGAGCAGAACATGGTCACAAAAATGATGTCACCGTGCGGATTCAAAAGAAAATGTAAAAACAATGGAACTAGATCCAGTTCTCCAGTCCAATCAAAATTATATGTACAAAGATTATATCACCATCTGATGCAATCAATTCCTCCTATATTGACGTTATTTTTTATAGAATGATTTAATTATGATAGACTAATTTAATCGTGTAGGCTGTCTGTACGGCAGTCAGCCGGAGAATCGAACTAGCTGTAAAGGCTGCCATGAACGACCATGGTCACAAAAATGATGTTACAGTGCAGATTTAATAGAAAATTTAAAAATGATTGAACTAGATCCAGTTCTCCAGTCCAATCAGAATTACATGTACAAAGATTATATCACCTACTGATGCAATGAATTTCTCCTATATTGATGTTATTTTTTATAGAATGATTTAATTTATGATAGAATAATTTAATTATTATACAATGATTTAATCGTGTAGGCTGTCTGTACGGCAGTCAGCCCGAGAATTGAACCAGCTGTAAAGGCCGCCATGAAAGACCATGGACTGCTGAAGTAATCTTGCAATAGCTCTTTCATCCATTGTCGGGGTCTTGAGCAGCGATATACCGTGACTTCCTCACAAAATTTTGGCCCGTTGAAGATATCTATTCCTCTGCACAAACTTTTGAAAAGATTGATAACTTCTTCTTCACTAGTAAGCCTGTTGATCAGTATGTTTGTGTTTCTGGATGAGAGGATCACCACATCTTCCGACATGCGGATCAAGTTGTTTAAGAGCACAACATAGCTTGATGCTTCTGTGCCAGCCTGCCAATAGCACTGCTCAAAGGCAATCAGATTTTGCAAAATACAATCCGTGCTACTATTGATTTTGTGGCAATTAATAATCATTGTCCCATTCTCGAATGACACTTGAAGGCCGCGGGCTTCTTGTTTCCTGAACTTTACCCCTTGTTTTTGAAGTTCAAAAAGGCGGGGAATGCAACTGACATTATAATTTGGCTCATCCTCAGAACATAGAACTCGATTCGGAGGGGGAAACATTTCCAGGTGAAGCAAGTCGATGAGATGACACGGAATTTGGGGAACGGGAAATTCGAGATCTGGTTTTGGTGAATAAAGATCCCTGATAAACCAGATGAAGTTATCCTTCAATGAGATTCCAAGATCGTTATGCCGACAATCAAAAAACTTCCATACCTCCTCAAGAATGATGAAAGGAATCTGGTTCTCAAGGAGCATCATGTCCTTTTGGATCAAGCTTACTATTGTCCAGTCTACCTTGGCACGGTGTTCTCTGATACCAAGTTTATGTCTGAGCTCTACATGAAAGCATCCATCAAGTGCCATCATTTGCACAAATTCTCTATCTCTGAAACCTAACGGCTCTTCATTGTATCCTCTTGCCTGATCTTTCATTGCCCTTACGGCCTCCAGGCAGCCCGTCCAGTTCTTGTTCTGGTACCGCTCGAGTAGATCATCCCTGTACCACCATTTTACGTGTTCCATCGCTTTCAAACGCTCTTTGCCGTGATGATAGGGTCCAAAAGATATGACCGTTGGTTCATATGCGCTCGGCTTGACGTGCCGGATATGGGCTGGAACTATGAAGATTTTGGGGGAGTTCTCCCAGGATCCTTCTCTCTTTTTGATCCACTCTACAATTCTTGGATTGCAATCTGGGTCCACCTTGAAGTTGTACACTCCCTCGCGCAAAGTTTTAAATAGATGGACGATATCAGCATGATCGTTTGCATTTTCCCTGGTCAATATGCCTTTCTCATCTAAGGAGAGGATGGCAGCGTCTAGTGACGTTTGAATGAGGGAGTTCATGAGCACAACATAGCTGGAGGCATTTACCCTGGCCTTCTCGTAGCACTGTTCAAAAGCAATCAGATTCCTGATATGGGTATCCGTGTACTTCGTAATATTGAGAGGATTCATGCTCATCAAACCTTTAAAAAATGACACTTTAAGACCCTTGCCTCTCTGACTTTTCTTGAGATCTATGCCTCTTCCGTGGAGTTCGCTCAGGCAAGGAATCGACAGGTGATCTGCGTCTTGAAGTGGATACGGATTAGGAAACATCACAAGGCCAAGCAGGTCAACCAGATGGAGCGGAGTTTCAGAAATGAAAAAACCATCATCAGGGGTTCCAGAATATTTTGACCTCATTTGCCAAAGGAAAAAATCGACTAGACGGCCTGAGCTTCGCTGAAAATTCCAAATCTTATCAAGAACAATGAAGGGAATCTGATTCTCCAAGAGCAGCATCTCCCGAAGAATAGGCACAACTATTGACCAATTTGTTGCCTCCCGCTCTTGTGCAATATTAATCATAGTTATGATCTCTACAATAACCCATCCATCAAGAGTCATCATGTTTACAAATTCATCATCCGTTAACTCTACACCGTTTGCATCCGTCAAGGGACCAGCATAAGAATTTCTTGCCTCATCTTTTATCATCCACACCGCCTCGAAATAGTGCCCCCATATATTTTCAGTCCTCTTGAGAAGACTGTCTCTGTACGATCCTTAATTTTCAGGGATTCCTTTCCGTGATGGTATGGACCGAAAGAAATGGTAATCGGATCGTATGCGCTTGGCATCAAGTTTCGTATACAAGGAGGGGCTCTGAATATTGGTTCTCTAAATCTCTGTGGCCTGGAGACGATGTCGATCCTGCAGTCACTAGAGGTTTCACCTTTGGAAGATTGAGAGCATGTAGAACATAAGAACCCGAAGTTTGGTGCTAAATGATAAAGATAGAAAATGCATCCCGTTTGGGAGAAGGATCAAGGAACATCAATAATAAACAAATGTTAGGAGTAATATCCCGCCTACCTGCACTCGCCATCTCTGCTGAACGATGGTCTCCGTGCCTTGGGAAGAACGATCAGCTTCTGCTCACTATCTCTTCGTCTGATCCTTTCACATGAATTTCTGCTTAGAGTGTTTGGGGATCTGGTTCATTTTGTTGAGCAGAGATAAGTTTTTATCTTCTATCGATGATCTGTGATGGAGAGTCGTACTTTTTAATAAATGTAGCTCTTTCTTCAAGTGGAGAGGCCCCATTGCATCTCAGTCATTAAAATGGATGGATGTCTCACAGGCTGTCTGGATTGACCCAGTCATTAAGATATCTTTCGTCCGAAGGGAAGATACATATTTTGAGTGCATCTATATTTATGGGGGTCGTGGGCCGGGTGGGGAGATGTACTTATTAATAAAGAGCAAAATTTATTAAAAAGTTTAGCGGGTGGGGATTGTGGCGGCGGGCGGGGATTGTGGCGTTCGTCAGGGGGGGGGGCGGGGTGGGCTGGCGGGGAGGGGGGCGGGTGGGGGGGGGGGGGCGTGGGCCGCACCCCACCCGCGCCCCCACACCCCCACCGGCCGTGCCCCCCACCACCCCGCCACCCGCGCCCCCCTTTCCCCGGCCGCCCACGACCCCCCTACCCCCTCCACCCCGCCGGCCCTCCCCGCCCCACCGGCTCCACCCCCTTCTCCGCCGCCCCCCGCCTTCTCTACAACCCTCCCTCCTCCGCCCGCAGCACCCCCTTCCACCCACGCCCTCCTTCCCCGGCCGCCGCAACCACCCCACCCCCCCCCTTCTCTCTGCGCGGCCCCCTCTCCCTGCCACCCGCGGCCCCCCTTCCCCTGCCGCCCACGACCCCCCTTATCCCCTTCCCACCCACGGCCCTCCCCGCCGGCCCTCCCCGCCCCCCCGCTGACGACTGCCACCGCCCGCGCCCCCTTCTCCGCCTGCGCCACCTCCACCCCCTTCTCCACGACCTTCTCTAATCCTTTGTCCCTTCTTTTCCGCGAGACTGCGTCTGCTAGTCGCAACTTACAGGTCGCCGAGGAAGGGGCGAGGAGCTCATCTCCCGGTCCCGACTTCCTTGGCGTCAGAATCAATCCAAGAAACTGCAACGTCTACGGGGAGATGTTCTTCTAGGAGGGAGCTCGACCTGGGACTGGGAGTATTTCAGCAGAGTTCTTTCTACATGCGAAGAGGATGGGCGCCGGGTTTACCTGCCCAGACGCGGGGACGCTGTTCAACCAAGCAGCCCGTCGAGGGCAATCATCTCGTTCTCCGCTCCAGCAACATTCTTATTCGCGACCTAATCAGGGAGGGGAAGATCGACGAAGCGAGAGCCGTGTTCGATCACATGCCCTCGAGGAACGCGGTGTCCTGGAACTCGATGATCATGGGATACTCTTTTTCTTCTTCCTCCTCTCCTGGAGGAGGAAGAGGAAGAAGAACAACGTCGAGAGAGGGTACGCATGCGGCTCTGAAGCTCTTCCTAGTCATGCCCGACCGTCTCAAGGACGCCTTTACGTGGACCACCGCCGCCGGCGGGCTCGCCCGCGCCGGACGGTTGAGCGACGCCCTGCGCCTGCTGAAGCAGTCTCGCGGACCTCAGCCGGAGGCGTGGGCGGCGGCGGTCTCGGGGGCCCAATACCGCGGCGCGGCGGCCCAGGCTCTGCAAATCTTCAGAGAAATGCTCTCCCGGGGGGGGATCGCGCGGCCCGCTCCCCATTCCTTCACTAGCGCAGCCGCCGCCGCGGCGGATCTGTCGGCGCTCTCCGTCGGCCTGCAGCTCTTGTCCCACGTCATGAGACGGGGCCTATTCAGCGGTAACACTCTGGTCGCGAATTCGCTCGTTTCCGTGTTCTCAAAATCGGGGAGCCTGGGCGACGCGCTGCGGCTCTTCGGCCTGATGCGACGGCGCGACGTGGGGTCGTGGAACGCCATCATCGGCGGGCTCGGCTGCCACGGCCGCGGGGGCGAAGCCATCACCATGTTCGACCGAATGAGGGCGGCGGGGTTTCGGCCGGACTGGATCAGCTTCGTGGGTCTGCTGCAGGGGTGCAGTCACTGCGGCCGCGTGGACGAGGGCCGGCGCTTCTTTGAGAGCATGGAGAGGGACTTCGGCGTCCGTCGGCGGGCGGAGCACTACGCCTGCATGGCCGACCTCCTCGCGCGGGCGGGGATGCTCCAAGAGGCCGCCGCTCTCGCCGCTGCCCTGCCCGCCGATCTCGCCGCCGCCTCTCCTCGCTCGCTGCTGGTTTTGCGGAGGGCTTCGCTGCGCGGATGCCGCGGGAGAAGCCGCCGCGGGGAGCTCCAGGCCGACGGAGGACCGGCCGCGCAGCAGAGATGTTGTCCGGAGGGAAGAGCGACGGGAAAGGGCGAGGTCGGCTGTAGCTGGGTGCAGGTGCGAGAGACGGTTCACTTGTTCGCCGCCAGAGACGAGACACATCCCCAGTCTCCGGATATTTACGCCGTCTTACGGCTGTTGAACGACGCCATGACACAGCACTAGTCTCCATATAGAATGAGTGATAAGCAGAGAATGAGCGGACAAGATTAAGTTTAATCAGCTTCATTTTATTATTTTTCTATAATTTCTCTCACGAAGAAGGCTGGTTCTTTATTTTTGTCACCTCCCAGCATTCATTGATTAAATTTGATTCATTTTTTCTCAAAATCATTTGTTTTTTCTACAAATATCAGCGTGGTCCATCGCCAGCGGCGCTCTTGCATCACGGTCGCTGACTGGTTCGACCAGGAGCTGTCGATAACAGTCATGGCTCGGGGCTGGTTTGACTAGGGACTACACTCGCCGGCTTCGTCTTCTCCGCCTCCAGTCTCCTCAGCATTGACGAGCTCAGTTTCTCCCCGTTTGCATCGCTGGAAAGAAGGTCGACCACTTCCACCTGCAGCCACAAGAATTGCATTATGATGGTGATGATGGTGATGTTGATGATGATGGTGATGATGATGATGATGATGACAGTGAAGATGCGCACCTTCAGCTCGCGTAAACCCCTCTCAGATCGTCTCTTGTTGACCGAGAGGCCGCCGGATAACGTTTCTTTGCTGAATGCTCGAATGAAAAGGACAAACAATAATTCAGGAATGGTGAAAGATAAAAAATGACTGAATTCCTTAAATAAAATAATACATGAGCGTGCATGACCTCGGTTTTCCCAAAGGCAAAACTAGACAAAACTACATGATGCAGAAATCAGAAGCCTAATGTTTGTAACCTGACGACGATGGCATCCAAATCGTCATCAACGATCGATGGCCCGTATGGATCGACGATAGGTTCTGCTTGCACCCTCAGAGTTGGTTTTATTGACTGCAAGAACCACCACGGACTATATTTAAATCGACTGTCCAAATATTTGGGCATCAAATGAGCAAAATTTAGCGCGTGAATGAAGAAAGTAAATTGGTTTCCTGATGAGTTTAGTATGCATGCAAAAGATGCACGTCTGAAATATATAGCTAAAAATTATCCGTACGGAGAAAATATGGCATATATATATAAATTTTTAAAACATAAATATGGCAAATATATAGTGTCTGCACTGATTCAATTCAAAACTAACCTTGATGTAATCCTCTACGGCTTTGATCCTGACTTCCACTGGTTCGATCATGTCCCTTAGCTGATAATTACAAGGTTCTTAAACATCACATGGCTTGGAGAGTGCTATATCAGGAGATGCGACTATGTGATAAGGGAAAAACAAACCTCCTTCTTCGCCAACATTGGTCCATCACAGACGCCCACCACGATTCTCTCTCTAGCAAGGTCCGCCGACGCCTGCCCACAAGAAGTCAAATAAAGCAGTGACGCCAGTTAAACTTCCCAATCCAGAATATGATAAGAAAGAAGAGAATTCTTAAAATGGCACCTAAAGCCTTAACTGGAAAGAAAGAAGAGAAAGAAGCTTTCGGATTTTTATAACACCTTTAAGAGGCGGCGATGTCCGTCATGGAGACGGTCAAATGTTCCTCCAAGTACAACAGCACCATAGTGGTCCGACTCACCAGAGGCTACAGGATCGAGCAAGAGGGACGTATCCTGGGTTTTAATCACGGCAGAATTATCTCCTGACATTTCTGTGAATGGACATTTATCAGAAGATGGAGAAAATGGGAGAAAAACAGCAATCTCCGTTGCATGTTCGTCGCCTTTCTTTAATGTAATCCCAGATGAATTTTTCACAAAAAAAGGTAATCCCAGATGATTTCTTCTATCATAATTTCTTTTTCTTAAAAAATGTATCCATTCCGCCGTAACAAAATGATAGTTCTGGAGAAAGGGCTAACTCACAAACTGTAATAAAATTGACTGATATAAAGTAAAACCTAGAAAAAGGCATAGTTCTAGCCAATTGATTTATCTTCCAAACGGGAAGCGAATTGAGTTTCTACGATACAAAAAAATAAGGACGTAAAATCCCCAAGTTTGGAGGCATACGTATGATGCATCAGAAAGCATATTTTTATTTTCTTCGTCCTAGAAGCTTGTCCTTGAAAGAGCAAAGATCTCAGCGACGTCAATGTTAAAAGATTCATTCTAATCCGCTCTTGTGTTGATCGGTTTGTAAATTACTTGAAAATCCTTTCCGTGGGGATTCTACCCCAAACGTAAGACGAGAAAAATTGGGTGAGAGAACCTCCAAATAATTTTTGCCAAAAAAGAGGTCTCATGACAAATAATTTTTGCAGACCCCGATACTTATTGATGACCACAGTTTAGAAATTTTCAAAGAATAAAAGAGGACAGACCCCTACTCCGAAAAACATAAAAGGAAAAAAAAAGAGAAACAACGCTGAAAATCGAGTAGACACGAATTCATCGCGCCTACAACTAGAAAAAAAGAGAGATTATCCCCAAATGCCCACGAAGACATCGGATAAAAAGAAGCAAGTATCAAAGCCAGCGCCATCTATCAACCAACAAAACCAAGCCTTCTCAGAAGCAGAATCCACCGAAAAGAGATGCGGGGGATCCAGGAAGCCGGCAAATCTTCCCCTTCTCGTCAATAGCAGCATCTTGACAATGGGGTAGGACCTCACCTGGATGCCTCCAGAGACTTGACATGCGGCAGCGGAAGCACTGTCAGGGGCCGAAAGTGCATTTTAAGAACCCAAAATGGAGTTGCCCTCGCTTACTTAGACTTCCCCTGACGAATCGTTACGTCACGCAGACAAAGGCTGCGGCCTGCGGAGTGAGTGGCGATAATGGTGGGTGGAGAGAGAGAGAGAGTGATCATTTATTTTCTAAAATAGTATACTTTTCTACTGTGCTTTATAACTTTCGTGGAGGAAACGATTCTACATAATGGTCTTCCCAAAAGACTAAGAGAAAACACAAAGGGGGGGGGGGGGGGGGGGGGGGGGACACCGAGATATATTTGGCACCAGAACCTAAACTGGGTCCCCACTTGTTTACACTTTTTGGAACTTTTCATAAAAGTATAACATCTAACATCCTTTAATCTTATGTGTTACCTTATGAGCCCCATATATCAATCTAGTAAATAAATTTGAAGTCCCAATGCCATTTATTAACATATTAATTAAATATATAAACACACACACACATTAACTAATCAACGATCAATTTAACCCAATCAATAGGTTAAGCTTCCAACCTGTGGGGTGCTCAGCTACCGCTCGTGCTCTAAAAGATATAAAGTAGCGTTAATATTCTCTCATGTAAGCTTTACCATCTTTGGTTGCTGTATAAGTATAATACTTTGTTTGCGTGAGACTACTAAATGATTTGGAGTATGATTACTCGTGAAACACTAATCCCTCATTGAGTTAGTATTAATGCATAATGGGGAACATTTGAGAACATATTCTCCTATATTCCTACTACCATGATATAATGGGATTTGGATCCATCTTCTTCCTTGATTAAGTCTCTTGTTACACCGAGGGTGGACAATCTCATCTTGACCACTCATTATGTGGGTATTTATTTCTATGTCTGAGCTAAGGGATGATTGAACTCCATAGTTAGGGACTCATATGTCTCAATAGAACATGATCATCCATACAACCCATCCTTGGTGTCTCAACTGAACATAACATTCATAGAACTGGGATATCAATCATTCTCGTTGACACATAGGCGCAATATCAACGGATTCATATGTTTTACTTCAGTGAACTCTTTTACTAAAGAGAACCCATTGTTTTTCCTTAGTATATCCATACTATTGGCCACAAGATCGGCCATACTCATTGTTTAGGTAGGACATATAATATCCATCACTCGGTTCCCAAACCAAGATAAAACTTTTTCTCAAAGGGAAAAGAGTGACGAGTGTTTATTCAGGAATATAAAAATTAAACTTAGAAAAAGATAATATATTAATTTTTTAAACACATATCATCATCATTTAGTATACCAACTTATTCCATTCCTTTATATACCTCAAAAATTTCGTATATCTATATTAAATTACCATCTCACCATATTTTTCTTCCTTTATTGAAAAAACATATGTTTTCTTAATCAAAGGTCATCTCAATAATTAAATATATTTTTCTCTTCACATCCCCTATTCCCATTTAAAGGTGCTAAACCTCTAATACATGTTCCATGTGGAGATGACCTTTGATCATCACTAGTTAGCCACATTAAACCCCAATTTTAGTTCAGTAGTGGAATCTCTCTCACTCTCTTTCTCTTAATAGCTGATGAGCCAAAAATGGGTGATTTAATTGTATGTTAAATATGTAAATGGTGTTTTAGAATAATGCAATAATATTTATGAAATTTACCTTTGAAAATTTATAACTCTTATATTATGAGATAGGGTCAGTCCTCAGGAAGTTAGTTATAAAAAATGAATTAATTTATAAAGAGAGTATGTTTTGAACTTTTGTGGGATATTTTTCGTGTAGTTTTAAAAAATAATTTATCAAAATAAGTGATAAAATGAGGGAAATAATTTCTCTACCAGTCACATGTGTGGTGGGACATAGATCTGATGGATATTATGTGTCCATCAAGAAAATCAAATGACCATGTTTATTTTAGTTCATTGAATAAAATATTTACGTTCATTATTATTTCGTGAGATGTTTATGATGAAGTCCATGAATACGTGCAATGACATAGTGAATTATGATGATATCGTAATACAATGATCATTGGTCTTTAAAAATATATTCTAAATATTCCTATTCAATGGATAGTCGAGACAAACATTGAATTATCCAGATCGAATAGCACTACTTATACGATAAGTATAGTTGATCCTCTGGCTATTAGTGTGGCGATACTAAGGACAGATAATGGGTCCTCTTTGGAGAAAGAGTTCACTGAATTGATCTGTAAAAATCCTTGAATGGTATTATTCCTTAATGTCAATCATGTTGATTTATGTCATAGTTGTATAAGTGATCCATTGACTTGAGACTTCAAGGACATCTCGTGAATGGATGAATACATTTTGACTATGACTTACGAGCCTTTAATAATGGGATTCAAATAAGTCATAGCTCGGATGTAGTAAGAAGCTTCAAGAGATGATTGAGTTGTCACGACGGGAGCATCTGCCCTCGATATTAGAGTTTGGTGATAAACCATACCCTAAGTCGTTCGAGAGTCTCGCGCAGATGATGGATTATACGTGTACGATAATTGATGACGGCAAAGGTTCCATGATAGAGTTCAACACTACTCGGTATCTTCTAGAGCACGAGGTGTAGCTTGACACCCCACGGGCTGAAAACTTAACATATCGATTGGGTTAAATCAATCCTTATTTGATTAATCTATATGTTAATATAGTTAATTAATAATGTTGGTCAATGATTGTTATTGGGCCACTAAAGTTATTAACTAGAATGTTACATGGGCCTGGAGGGTCATACGTATAAGGTCATAAGGGCATTGGTGGATATATTTTACTTTTAGGGTTTTTGAAAAAAAACATAAGTGAAACATAAAGAGGGAAAGAGCTCTCATTTTCAAGCACCCATGCAAGCTATATTTGAAAGCCCACCCTTTATCCACTCTTCTCCACTCATCCAAAGATAGTGCCTTCATGGTGAGAAGAACTTCTAGATTTTCAAGAAGAGTTGAAGCATGGAGATCCAAGCGCCGAGTGATTGCATGGATACTTCTAGAGGCTGGACGCATGAACAACTTTAGAATGATCTCGGAGTGGAAAAGTGAAGGGTGGAATAAGTTCCCCAAATGGTGCACTCAATGTATGATTTTAAAGGTCGATTGTGAATCAATCAACACACCTCCTCATCGATGGAATTGTGTTTTCCATGGAGGAACGAAGGCACCGAACCCAACAAGATCAATATTGTTGATGTGTAAGTGGGGTGCCAAAGATGAAAAGTGAGAAGAAGAGAGTGAATAAATATTTCAGACTTATATGAAATTTGAATAAGTCCATAACAAGTTCTCTAAGGGGTGAATCAATCAGGAATTCAAGAGACAGCCAAAATTTGTCTAAGTGAAAACATAGTCATCTGTTGATGTGAAATTAATGAACCTTAGATAGGCAAAGAATGAGACATAAATTAATGGGAGATTAAAGGGGAAAATGTGCAATTATTATGATATTTTGGATAAAGATAGCATCAATAGGAATTGAATTATGGTGATTAAATAGTCAATTTAAAGAGATAAAATAAAGAAACTGAGTGATGGCACACGCCATCGAAGATTGTCGATGAAGTCGTCCGCGCCGCTCGCCACCCTCGTCGAAGATTGGGTAAAATTGCTTGAATTATCGTGTTTTGTTTCTTCGTTCTTTCTCATGTTTTATGTTTTCTCGTCTCATCATGTGTTTTCATCGCGTTTGCGACACGTCTCGTACTTCCTTTGTCGTCATCAGTGGATCCCCTCCATTATGCCTTTCTTCCTTCTTTCTCTTCTTTCTTTTATTTTTAATTTCCCCTTTTACCTTGTAATGAGGGGGCCAAATATATTAGGGCCCCCTCAATGGACCCCTTTCTTTCCCTTTTTTTTACCCAAATTAGGGTCCCATTTTGACCTCCCCTTTAAACGGGAAGAGAGGGCGCCCAAATTAGACAGACCTGGAATTTTCTAAGTTGAAGCATTGTTGTTGGAAACTCTTGGTCTCCCCTCAAAATTCAGGAGGAGAAGGAAGGATCGCGTGAAGGAAGAACGAACAGTAAATAGAGAAGAATCAACGGCCTTAGATGGCGCCAGGAGAGGGATCGATCTCCTCTAGAGTGAGACGGATACCTCTCCTGGTCTGACCCTAGCCTCTTTATCGTCTAGGAAGAGGTCACCGACTTCTTATGGCCGCCGACGAGCCAACGGTTGCTGGATCACCGCGAACCCCTTATTTGTGCGAATTGCCAGCAACGGACATTCCTTGCCATCCAATTGGTAGTGGTGAATAATCTATGACCCTCAGTTAGACATTGGAAACCAGTTTTGCTGGCCCCTAACGACTGGGGAGAGGTCATCGATTTGTTCTCATTGTCGCTACGCCAACAATTGCCAGACTTCCATGGATTTTGTACCAGTGTGATTTGTTGGCGATAGGCATCTCTAGCCATTCTATTGTCTCTAATTGGAAATCTTTGGCTCACTATGCAACATCGACGATGAATTTTATAGGCCCCTTATAGTCTGGGAAGAGTTTTCACCGATTTCTTCGCCGTCGTTGAGCCAACGACCACTGGATCTCCTTAAATCTGGACCAGTGTGATCTGACCCCTGTGGATGACTTCTAGTTCACAATCTGACATCAGGAACGACCTTCCTGCCACAATTTGATGGCGGGGGGCTCTTTTGATTTGTCGACTAATTTTGGTGGGACGAAAATCTTGGCCTTTAGTTGACCAAGCGAGATCTTTGTTTAGTGTGCCTCTATCGTGGCAATTCCTGTCGGTCGCCTCAGATGGAAATATATGTGGCCGGCAAGACAATCACACATTCTAAATCTCGTTCCATGTTCATTAATAGAACATATTGATTATAGTGCACGTGTGATGCATATAATGAAGTCTATGAATACATGATTGAACTTAGAGAATTATGATGAGATCATAATACGGAGATCACTAGTTTTTAAGCATGTGTTCTAAACATTCGTATTCAAATGATATGCAAGAAGGACATCAAAGTATCCAGATAGAATAGCACTATCTAGCCTCGCTCATATGATGAGTATGGCCGGTCTCGTAGCCATTAGTGTGGAGATAATAAGGATAGATATTGGGTGATCTTTAATGGAAAGAGTTCACTGAATTGATCTGTACGAATCCCTGAATGGTATTATATCGAACTGTCAATCAGGTTGATTCACGTCATAGTTGTGTAAGTGGTCTCTAGACTTGAGACACCAAAGACGTCTTGTGGACAGACGGTTGTACTTTGACAATGGCCAACGAGTCTCTAATCATGGGATTCTAAACGGTCTTAGTTCGGGTACATCAAGAAGTTCACGAAGGCGATTGAGTGGTCAAGATGGGTCATCCACCCTCGGTATAAGAGGTGAAAGCTCAAGGAGGACGATGCAACGAAGTCCTTGGCCAAGGCAGTGAAATATCGGAGAAGAGTTCTCCAATGATTTCCGAATGCATCAGTACTAACTTGGATGACCGATTAGGGTTTGACAGTTGACCATACCCTAAGTCGTCCAAGGATCATCAAGTGGATGAGGGATTATACATACACGGTAACTGATGACGAACATGTTCCATGAGTGAGTCGATACACACTACTTCGTATCTTCTAGGACACGAGGTGTAGCTTGGCACCCCACGTGTCAGAGACTCGACCTTTGGATTGGGTTAAATTGATCTGACATTAATTAATCTATATGATGATATAGTTAATTAATTTGGAAGGCCAATAAAGGTTATTGGGCCATTGGAGTCATTAACTAGACTGATACATGGGCCTAGAGAGTCACACGTAAATGGTCTTTTGGACATCAAAATATATACTTAAGTTTTTGGGGGTTTTATGAAAAATACCCACTTAGTATAAATAGGGGAAGGCTCTGAATGAAATTCACCCATGCCAGAATTTTTCACGGGCCTTCCCCTTTTTCTCCACTCTCCCCACACCCCCTCTCCATCCCTGATGTGATTGGGACAATGTAACGACACCGATGGAGAAAGAACGGGGCTCGTCTATGAGAAGAAGGAGATCCAACGTGCCGAGGATCGCAAAGATACGTCTAGAGGCTGCACACATGAGCAGCTTGACTCGTCTTGCTCTGGGGTCAAGGAAATCACGAATGATATTCGTGCAAAGGTACCTCATTTAAATGTTCTCGTTGATGCCGTTCAATTCGCAAAAGTCTTTCGCTACGAATCATTTTGATTTCTTCATCCAGATCTAGGCCTCTACAACCCAACATCCTCAATGGTCTCAAGAGCCTACGGGGCAGTTTGATCGCTGTGAATCAACGTGCTAACTGCGCTGGACCGTGAACGGCATTCACTCTACGACACCCACCTTTTGCCACTAAACGTTGCTGCCCTATCCCTACTCGAGTGTTGTACCCAAACTGGGATTTGGCATTGCCTTTTCAGTGTGATTCGATGTGCATACGACGTCAATTCGCCGCGTGCATTTAATGCACGCAGAAATCGACGATGCGTGTGTCGAAAATTGCAGCTGACTTCGTCGTTTTCTGCTAATTTGATAGAAAAAAATAACATGAAAGGGCAACATGGCATTTTCTGGGCCATTTAAATCAAACAATCACTCTTCAATGATTGGGCCTATGAATGCGGACAAGAACGTGTCAGATCGAGATCCAAGGATGGGGAAAACAGAAAAACAATGCCAGCCAATAGAAAAATCTCATTTTTTAAGAAAAATAAAAGAGATCCAACTACCCAGATTAATCCTCTGTGAAACCTTGATATCTTGAGATCTAGACGTTTGATTGGGCTGAAATTTTGAGGGCATGTTTGTCTTTTCCCCCTTTACAATCCAGACAGTTGGATCTTTAAATAGAGGTCTAGAAAAAGGCGAAATTCACTTTTTGAATCTCTTCCCAAGGATTTGGCCAGGAAGGACACAGGAGTTGCTTTGGAAGTCGATAGATCTTGATCCTACATTCAAAGTTGTAAGTTTCTGATATCTATTTTTTACTTCTTCTTGAATGATTCTAAAATGCCAAGGCATGGGCAAAATGTACATGTCATAGAAGTTGTTTTGAATAAAATTAGCATTGCATGTTGAGTGTGATTCGAGATCTGATTTTTAATCTTTAGTTAGACATCAATTTTGAACATTTTTGCAATATTATATTTTTAGTTTAGGGTCTGATTTCCCTTTTTTCCCAAAATTCTTCACTTTCTCTCTCTAGGTTTGATCTCCTATTTTATCTTTCTAGATTTCAAATTTTATTGTTTTGAAATTTAATTTAATGTATAAAAAACCTAAATATAAAATTTGAGTCGAAAATTCATCCATCTTGAAGTCTAATTTCAAAATCCCTTTCGTGATTATTAAATTCCCAATTTTAATTCATTAAAATTGTCTTTAAAATTATAATAATTGGGAAATTAATAATCCGAATTAATCTGATCTTATAATTAAAATTATCCTATTTTGAGTGTTTTGATCGAAAGTAGTTTAAATCAAAATTAAGTTTTTACTTAATTTTGATTAATTAAAAACATAATTAAGTATAATTAAGGTCTACTAATTTCAAATTAATTCATTCTTGAATTAACTTATTAAAAATTGAATAAAAATTCTTGCTTGCTGCCTCCTTGTGGTTCGACCCCTTGCTTGCTCTATATTCTACATTTAGTGATTAAGGGTATTTATAAATTTTATTGTATAAGTCTAAACGCCAAATAAACGACATATTTACATATAATTTTTAGGCTTATCATAACCCAATCCATAGGTCGAGTCGCCAACACGTGGGGTGGCAAGCTACACCTCATGCTCTAGAAGCTACAAAGGAGTGTGTGTTGACCTACTCATGGAACTTGGTCATCATCAGTTACCATGTACGTATAATACCTCATCCACTTGACACTCCGTGGACGACTTAGGGTATGGTCAACTGCCAAACCGTAATCGGTCATCCGATTTAGTACTGATGCATTCAAAAATCATCAAAGAACTCTTCTCCAATATTTCAATGCGTTGGCCAAGGACTTCATCGCATTGTCTTCCTTGAGCTGTCACCTCTTATAACGAGGGTGGACGGTCCCATCTTATCCACTCAATCGTCTTCGTGAACTTCTTAATGTACTCAAACTAAGGCCGTTTAGAATCCCATGATTAGGGACTCATTGGCCATATTCAAAGTACAACAGTCCATCCACAAGACGTCTTTGGTGTCTCAAGTCTAGAGACCACTTACACAACTTTGACGTGAATCAACCTGATTGACAGTTCGGTATAATACCATTCAGGGATTCGTACGGATCAATTCAGTGAACTCTTTACACTAAAGAGCACCCACTATCTATCCTTAGTATCTCCACACTAATGGTTACGGGACCGGCCACACTCATCATATGAGTAAGGCTAGATAGTGCTATTCTATTCGGATACTTTAATGTCATTCTCGCGTATCCTTTGAATAGAAATGTTTAGAACACACGCTTAAAAAGTAGCGATCTGCGTATTACAATCTCATCATAATTCACTTGGCCGATCATGTATTCATGGACTTCATTATATGCATCACACGTGCACTATAATGACTATGTTCTACCAATGAACATCAAAGGAGATGTGGAATATGTGATTGGCTTGCCAGCCACATATGCTTGAAATTGAATCTAGAAGCAAGATTCAATCAAGGAAGCAATCAGAGCAAGTCTAGCATCTCCCAATCTAGGATCGGCGCATGACAACGTGATTTGTTAGACGATTTGTGTTATTCCAAGCTTGTTTTTACTTCCAGTTCATACTCTAGTTGTTATTTGATTTTCATTCAATTTTGGTTTCATCATTGCATTATGGAAACACATAAAAATCTTACGTGGTTTCTCTCTTTATTTTCTTGTTCCTACCATCAACTCTTTCTAAAAACATTAAAAACACCTAATATACCTACTTACATACTCGATCAGTATCTACATTCTCTGTCATCTTCTCAACGTTCACAATTGTTCATCTCTCACCAAAAATCATATTCTTAATATCTTAGATATTTCTCTGTCATGATAATTGAAATCACCTAGTCTCAATACCTAGGCTCCCTGAGGATCGGCCCTTGGGCACAATTCTTACTGAGGTAATATAATTTGATCGCATGAAACTCGAATCACAACAACAATTTAATTAAACCATAAAAATTGAGTTCATCACATAAGGAATGGAATTCAGAGACATAATGAGAAGGAAATGGAGATGATAGAGAGAACAAGAGAATGAGAGGAGTCACCAAGAGGAAATAAATTGAGGGATATGGAAACATGAATTAAAAAAGGGAAAGAAAAAATTAAAAAGATATGTACTCGCAGGTTGCCTTTGTGAATAATGATTCTAGAGTGACAAGAAGAGAGACAATCAACATACAGAGAAATATCTTCTAGAGAGTTTTTTAGTGTTAATAATCGACTAAAACATATAGTGGCCTAAACCAATTGAAATATATGTGATACACATTGCTATCATATATTCCTTTAAGTGTCCATGTGATGATTACAATGAAATCCATGAATAAATAAAATACCTTAATAAATTATGATGATATCACATATAATGATGACTACTCTTTAATCACATCATTTAAATTTTATTTATTTAGGGATACTAAAAAAGGATATGAAAGTTTCTTCATTTGATACGGCTCATTAACAAGTCTCAATTTAGTGGTTTTGTGTCATTTTTTATTTTCATTCACGAAAAAAATTTACAGAAATTTTAGAAGAAATAATATATGACTGAGAACATAAGGTATGGATACATAAAGAGACAGAAATCAATTTATGAATCTTCCTTTGCTTGGAGATGAAATAAATAAAGTTATGAGTAAAAAAATATTTAAAATTTTTATTGGATTTTTATTGAATATATCGTATAAGATAAATCTAATAGATTAAAATTTTTAAATTTACTATTTATGATTGAATATATAGTATAAAATAAATTTTATTTAATTTGCACAAGGATAAGTAATAGTATTTTTTGATATTTATAGAGTCAAAAAAACTTAATTCATAATAAATAATTAGAAATGATAAATAGTAAATTTAAAGCATTTTATGATTTATTTTAAGGTTAAAAATATTGAAATAAAAAATATTTTAGTTATAAGTATTATTATTTAATTTTGGGAAGTTGAAAATTATATATTGTATCATGTTGACGTTAGTCACCGTGGGCGACAGTTGTGGGTGTGCGACCCATATTTATAGAACCCAGGCCAAGAAAATTTGTTCACATTGTGCAGTACCCTAATGGAATTCTGATGGAGCGTGCCCAAATGACATCGATGAAACCTCATCGGAGCTGTCCTAGCCGTCATCAATATTATCGTCGGTCCATGTCTAGCTCGACTGGCACGCCAAAGCATCTGTGAAGACACCCGGATTTAAATACCCCGGGTAGATCACGTCCGTGCTCATGTTCACGTTTCTTTATTATTTTTAATTCATCCAACTCCATGTGTTGTGTTTGTCACAATGAGTTCACCGTACTCATCATGATACACCCGTGTCATCACATTTTATTCAAAGATCACTTTCCGCAATGCTGACAGTCAACGATTTCCGCATTGGACATCACATTTCACCCCGCTGCGTTAATTGATCCCATAGTTCCCACATTCTAACGAAAACACACCAGTGTCGTTTGACATGTGGGCATTTCAGTCCAAGTCGCTAATGATGCGGCCTTACAAAGGCATTTTGCATGCCTACAGGAACCTCGCCATCATCCCCATCAGTGCACACTCTAATGCCATGTTGATCAAGTGGTTGTCGTGATCGGTATTGCCCCATCCCCGCAACGCCATTGGCCTATCTACACCATGACTGTTTGTTCTGGATATTACCAGGACGCATGTGGTGCTGTTCTGCTAGGTTGCTTGTGCCACGGCTGTCGTGTATGACTCTTGCCTAACCGTTGCCAGATCCGATGTACATGTGGCTCACAACTCCTTTAGGTTGGAGGTATTTGTTATTGCTGGTCCTGCTCCATCAACTTCGTAATTGGTCCGATAGCAATTCTCCACATCATCATCATGTTTCTTCTAGCTTTTGGTGGAACATCGTGCCGCCTCTAGTGTGCCCCTCCGTCATTTGTTGAGCTACCACGTATACTTCTTCGTCACTCCTCCACCGTACTCGCCTACACCAGTTTGTACCGACAAAGCCATTGACAACAAATGTTGCAACCGAAGAGGTATGTCGTTCCTCCTGGTCGTCTGTTATACTACTTTCTACATTATATTGTAGAATGTACTCCACCACACTCGGTTTAGATTAGGTGACAGGATTTACTTCAATAAACTGAGTGTATCTGTAGGTACGGACTTAGCCCGTTTGTTACGTGCGAGCCCCTATGGAACTAATTCCATTTGGCACTATAGTTGTCGTCGTCGCTCCGATGAGGGTCAGAAGGTCACCTTCATCGTCCTCAATCACCCGACCCGGAGCTCGGAACTCCATAATTTCCCACAAGTTGGACCTGCACGTACACTCCATCTAGGTCATTTGCACTCACATAGTTCCATTCACATTAATGAATTACCTGTGGGACGATGCCATTCATGATGTCCGACATCAAACCAATCATGATAATGTGAAAATGATAACTTTTTTTATATTACCCTTGATCTATACTTGACTCAATGATAGAATGTGACAGAAGATAGATATATATTTGATAAACCCAAAATGTTTCATGTAATTATACATATTTTAAAGTTATCTCAGGATAATTTCATGTGTATTTTGTCCAATTTTACAAGAATCTGCATGAAATGCACTAAATAGAGCAAGTTATGAAATAATGCATTTTTATGTCATTTTCATGCATGTTCTACAATTCGAAACATTTTTTAGTAAAAATATGTTTCAGACAATGTAATTTTTAATGCTGAATCTAGTATTTCAGTTTATATGTTTTTGGTAGAGAAGAATTGGAAGTAAAAGAATACATTATTGAAGGGAGAAATAAAAAAGAATGATAAAAAATTAAATAAAAATAAAACAAAGGGTTATAAATTGGCTAGCTAGGGACAGCGCCCAAGCCAGCCACAAGAGGTGAGTGCGCAGGGCACTCAAGCCCACCCGCGGCCGGCACAGGACATCGCGTCTAGCTAGCAAGCCCAAGAAGGCCACTTAAGAGGTAACACAGACCCACAAAGAGGCCCACAAGAATTGCAGAGTCTGAAGAGAGAGGCCCTCTTATTGGATGTTGGAAGTTGACGCGGATCACGGGCCCCCTTTCAAGCGAATCAAAGGAAATAGAGACTAACGGGGGTCGACGAGGCGTTGACATGGTGACAACTGGGGTGCACCAGAAGAGGGGTCCACCTGTGCGATTTAATTGCAGCCGTTGAATTTTTATAAGGACGATTAGAGGGCCAAGGGCATTTTCATCCAATTTTGCCCTGGCCCTCGACGCTGCCGGCCGGAGGCTGTTCTCGGCCGTCGAGGGGGGACCAGAGGCAATCCAACGGCCTGGAAGGATCCCCAGGGCCGTCCCCCTCCATCGGACGGCCTAAGGGATCCATTCCAAGCGATTAAAGGGCCCCCAAATGCCCCAATAAATCCATCTTTTGACCTTAAGGCTTCACAGGCAGCAAAGATCCCATCTGTTTTTGGAAGTACGCTGCGGCGTCGTGATAGTGTCGGCAGTTGTGGACAGTGAGAAGGAGAAGAGGAAGGGGACCCATAAACCAAAGCTCACTTGTGACAATCGGACCGCCACCCCTTCTTTTCAAATCAGGACCATTCAGGTGATCTGACGATTATTTCTGGCTGAATTCCATGTTTTATGTTAATTTGGATGCTAAATTTCTCACTCAGTCTAGATAGTGATCGAGTTTGTTTTGTTGAAATTGGTACAGCAAATTCTCTTCGACATTTCATCAAACACTTCACATGGTGGATGAATATATTTTGATTTTTCTAAGTTGTAAAACTGTACAAACATATTCTCCCTCTATCCCATCTTGTTTCAGGCATTATGTCGAACACCTCATGGCCGTTCGACAGAAACAGCCTTTTATACTCGATATTCACTTGTAAAAACTATATAAAATACAAAAAAATTACTATTAATGAAATAATACATATGTCATTTACACCTCGATCTTCTATTGGGCATTTGGTTGAACACCTGTCCGGTGTTCGACTAAATCGACCATTGATTATCAAAATTGATTATAAATAAATATATAGAAGACATGAAAATCATATAAACACTATATAAATTATATAATTGCTATATTAACTCCAATTTTAACCTCGTATCGGGTATTTGGTCGAACACCCCGAGGTGTTCAACTAAATAACCCATTCTACATTCGACTTCTCACCATAGAAAGACATTAAAAATATAAATCAAATAACATATATATAAAAAAATCTATTCTGATTCTAAGGAGTATTTTATACATATGGGTCTTCTATAATTATATGAATACTTAGCAATTTCTGTTACTATCTCTTCCTTCTTAATATTTATCTTTACTTATATTTACATAGTATATTATAGTTAAATAATTGCTTAATACTCTCTCTTTACCTATCTTCTTAGTATATAAATACTCTAACCCTTTTATTCTTTCGTAATATATCTATCTATAATTTTGATTTGTTCTTACTATTATTAAACTACTTATTTCTATTAAGTTCATATCTATATTTTCACTAACTATATTATAATACTCCTTACACATAATATCTCATCTCTTAGTTCTTTATTATTCTCAGTACCTATAATATATATAAATATGATATCAAACATTCTATCTTCTCTATTTATCTTATCAAACTAATATTTTCTCCACTTACTAATTACTTAATTCTTCTTATATTTACTATCTTGTGTTATATGATTGTTATTTCTTAATAACTAACAACTCAATTACTGAATATATACCTAAAGGCCAGTCCTTTTGGAGATCACCTTACTCACTATATACATTTGAGTAAGTTTCTATATTTGATTTGTTCTTACTATTATTAATTTTACAATGACATTTAAAATTAACACCACAATTTGCCTCCGTCAATATTTTAAGTGAAACTGCAAAGAGAAGTTGTAAGGAAAAATTAGAAGGCTAAATGTATCATATTTTTAATGATATTTTAAGTGTAGATAGTATTTAAGGTTTATAGAGAAAAAATGAATTGAGAAAGAGAAAATGGATATAATATGGCTACCTAATTGCTGATGCTTATGTATTGAGTGTGCGATCCCGCTATCTAACCTTGGATCCATTTTTTATCAGTATTTGGAAATCTTTAGTCCAAAGAAAAGGATAAAAAGTGGCAACTCTTCAAAATATGATTATAAAATAGATTAAGCAACCAGGATCATAGAAATCCTTGTCCTGCTGGCCGGCACTGCTGGAGTAAATTTATAACGTAGTAAAGAGAAAGAAAGAGATGAAGACACCATTTATATGTAGGACTTGATCTAAAATGTCATTAGATATTTTTCCTATTTTCACTCTTCTTTCCAGCCACTCTTGTTTTCACTTTACAAGGATGTGTCCTACACCCCTCTAATTGGTTCTTAGAAGTCCAACAAATATATTCAAAGGGATATCTCTAAAATCACATTTGATTCTCTAGCAATTTCATCGTCATGCGATGTAATCATTCTGAAATTCTGCATAAATTACTCCAAGTTCACTGAATAGATTTTGTATGAATCCCCGAATGGTATTATACCAAAGGCCAATCAGGTTGATTTATGTTAGGGTTTTGTAACATTCCCTATAGTTATGACTTAAAGATAATTATACTAGATGGACTGAATGGTGTTATTATTTAAAGATATTTTGATGCCAGTCTCGAATATTCATGGAAGAAGAACATCAAAAATATATGTTTAAAAGCTACCGGTCACTGTAGAATGATCTCATCATAATACACTTAGACCTTGCATGTTGATGGAGGACCATCCAATCGATCGCGCCCCGACCTGTCGCTAGCCATGTCGCGGAGCTTGAGCCGATGTGAATAATCTACAGTTCCACTATCAGGTTTGATAAGCAGCATCGTCATCTCACTTCGTATCGTGTGTCATTATATTCTTTTCATCCTTTCGTCATCTTTGGATTTTTGGAAGGCCCTCGCGCATGAGTAGAAGCCTCCTGCATGTGTTTTCTTTTATTTAATTGTGCTTAATTGTCCTCTTAGGGGGAGAAGACCATGATGGATTTTTAGGATGTATTTTTAGGATCTCATAGAACGTACCCAGTTATCATTCTTCTAATTTATCTACCAATTAAGAAGATGCATTGTTGAAAGTTTTATCTTTGCATAAATCAGCTATAGGATGGTCTATTTATGACATTCATGGCATTAGTAGAGAGGTCTGCGAGCACAGGATTTTTATTCAGGATAACGTCAAACCATCTAGAGAAGCCCAGAGGCCCCTAAATTCTCATATGTTAGAGGTGGCTAAAAATGAAATCAATAAATGGTTAAATACTAGTTTTATGTATGCAATTTTTGACAGCCCATGGGTGAGCACTGTTCATGTTGTGCCTAAGAAATCTGGAATAATCGTACAAAGGAGTGATAAGGGGAAGAACTTGAAACTAGACTTCTCACAGGATGGAGAATCTGCATAGATTATAGGAAATTGAATTTAGCTACCAAGAAAGACCACTACCCTCTTCCATTTATTGATCAAATTTTATAAAAAACTTTCAGGACAAGAATATTTTTGTTTTCTTGATGGTTATTCAGGTTATAATCAAATTTCTATAGATAACACCCTAATTTCTGTCTCTATTTCATGTTATTAGCATGATTTTATGCATTTAAAGAGCTTAAAATTGGGCTGTTATCATATATTTACATGAAAATAATGTGTTCAAGTAATTTCTGATTTTTCCCTAATTTTCTGTTAATTATATGAATTTTTAAGGATTTATTGAAGCTCAAAATAATTAGTTTTTAATGAAAATGGCATATTTAATATTTTATTTCGACATTTATCAGCATGGGAATGAATCAGTGAATTTTATAGAATTTTTTACGAATTTTTAGGATTTTTCTGGGATTTATTTAAAGAGGAAATGCATTTATTCTAAGAAAAAAGGTATATTTATAATAGAAAAAAAAAGTATTTTTACAGTTTCTGAACTTTCAAGGGCCTTTTTGCAACGTTTCGTTGCAAAAGACCCTGAAAACAGCTCTCGATCGCCACTACAGGCATAAAGATCCAATTTAAAATAGTCCAGGGTTTGATTGCAAATGTATTATTAATTGTTTTAATATTTTAGAGAAAAGCGGAGGAGAGAGAATGCGAGAAGGGTACCTTTATAAATACTTTTTGGGCAGCGTCGGATTGCAAGAAATTGTTTTGTAAGGGACGTCGCCGAAAAATGTTAGAAAGAGCCTTTGGGGGGGCGACGTGGCGCATTTGTGGCCATCGGATGCGGATCGGATGGGGCGTGAAGAGAGAGAGGCTGCGGGAGGTAAGTTCACCGCCCGTGCGGCTCATGCGATCCGCACGCACGGGCGGTGACGTGGCGCATTTTCAGTGGGAGCTCCAGCGCCCAGACGCACGCAAAGGTGCGTATTGAGATGTATACAATTTCCGCTTTTTGAATTTTCTTTTTGTTTTCTTATTTTCGCCAGGGGGTACATGGCGCAAGGAGAGAAAACCCACCTGAAGAAGTTGAAAAGTCACCTCCAATAGACGGGCGACACGTCAGCTTGTGGTTAAAAAAAATAAATTGATTAATAAATGAATTAATCCAATGGTTAATATTGGTTTAACTTCATTTATTAATAACTTTTGATCCAGAAGTCCAATTGACATGATATTCTTATGGATTTGTTCGTCTTGATCCCCTCTTTCTATCTGTATGGTTGGATCATCAAGATCAAGCTTGTATTGATAGATATAAATTAATTACTCATTAGGGGTAAAATGGTAATTTATTATATTTTACCTAGGTATAAAAGCTGAATTTCGAGAGGAGGGGATCATTCTTGATGGTTCTCTTTCACAGCTACAAGACAGAGAGGAGTCCCACCCTGGATCAAGTTATCTGGTACTTTTTCCTTGATTGTATTTGAACTTTGATGCATTTTGAATGAGATTAGTTGAATTTCTTGTTTCTTCTTCTTGGTTTTGATCTGAAATTCTAAATCGCTTGGCTTGAGCGGCATGTACAAGCCCTGATTTGGATTTAGAGGAGAATTTGAGGGATTCAACTAAGCATTCAACTGCATTCCAAAGAAAAAGTCTAAAAAAATTAGTTTTAATTCTTAGGAGATTAAATTACCCCCATTTCAGTTCTGTATTATCAAACTTGCAAAAACAAACCAAACCCAAATTAAAAAACTCCTTCCAACCTCTCTAATTCAATTCTTTGACCATTTTATTGGATCAAAGAATCCAGTTAGAGCTCCCAATTCTTCTATTCATCTCATCTCTTCCACCCCCCTTTCTAAACTTCTCTTCTAATTAGGGGAGTTGATCTTCATTGAAGATCAAATTCACTCTAATTAGAGTTAAAATACCAAAAAGATCACCAAATTGAATTTCTTACTAACTTCCCTTGGACGACACTCGTACTTATCACTATACGTCTTAAGTAGAGTTCTTATAAATTTTATTGCATAAGCCAAAATTCACAACGACAAGGGCTAAAATTGCATAGTTTTTACCCCTATTTTTGGCTTATCATCTATACATGAAGATGACAAAAAAAGACCACATTTACTTATCATGTCGGAACTTTTGCTTTTAGGAGGATGCCTTTTGGATTGGGTAATGCACCAGCCACTTTACAAAGATGCACGAGTGCCATGTTCTCTGAATTAGTGAGTGATGTAATACGAAGATCGCCAGGATCGGTCGGCTGGTATTACGTCACAGGAGCGATAATGGGTTGATTTTTTATCTAATTATATGAGATGAATGCCGGTTTAAAACTCTTGACGAGCAATAATAGACGACTACGGGTGAGGAGCTACGGTCAATGACATCCACTAAGGAGATATTGATCAGGTTAGACTCCCAATGACTTGTTAAGACGTGCTAGACGTCTACGAGTAAGGGGTGTTTGACGGCCCTGGGTTGTTCCACATCTAAGAATTAACGAGTAATCATCTTCCACAAGAAATCCTATCTCTCGACACGGTGGTTATCCTATAACAAGCGTTGTTATAATCCAAGGCAGAGGAAGTGATAGTGGGAGACGGCACTGCAGCAAGTAATAATACTGGGAATTAATGGAGGAGAGACGAGTAGGTACCTTGTGACGATAGTCCACAGCAAAGTAGTCGTTAGAATGCTGACCGACGAAGGCGACTCAACGAGATGCTCCGCTGGCAAGAGAGAGAGAGGCTGGTGCCTGGTCTGGGTGATGGCGCGCGGCAGCAGACAGGGTGCACGGCAGTGGAGCATGGCGCGCGGGCTGGGTGCCTATGCGCCGAGGTGGAATGGTCGCGCACAAGAGGGGCAGGGCGCGCGAGCGGGTGCCTGCGCGCGGGACAGCGGACATGCAAGCAGCGGCGGGCTGGGTGCGCGGGCAGGGAGCCTGCGAGCGGCGGCGACTGGGACCTACGATGGCGGAGCCGGGCTCACAGGCTGGGGCTTGCGCGTGGTGACAGACCGGGCGCACGCTGGGCAGAGCTGGGCACGCGGGCGGAGAACCTACGAGCGGCGTTGGCCGGGGGGTGCGGCGGTGGGGCCGGGCGCGCGGACTGGGTGTCGGCGCGCGGCAGCATGTGTGGCGCGCGGAGGTGGAGCAGGGCGCACGGGCGGGTGCCCGCGCGTGCGGCAGCGGACGGGTGAACGGCGGCAGGGCTGGGCGCGCGGGCTTGGTGCCTGCGCGCGGCGGCGGCTGGGCATGCGGAGGCGCAAGAATGGGGTTTCTTGACTTGTAACTACCCCAATAACTCTAGAGAAGATGTCAGTTTCTTGATTCTTGGAGGATCCTTGTTGGCAAGGGCGATGGTCTTGGTGGTTAATGACGATGGCACGTCCTCAGAGTAGTCTCGATGAGGGACTGCCGGCGGTGACGATCACGGTCCGCAAATCTTAGGATCTCCACGAACGGTCTCGGAGTAGTCTCGACGAGGGACCGATGAGGACTCCAAGAGAGACAGATCTTGATTTCTTTAATTGCGACCTCGGAGTAGTCTCGACGAGGGCAGTTGACGATGTCCCACGAAGTAGTCTCGACGTGGTGCGAGAATAGCCACTTCTCTCTACACTCTAATTCCTATCTAACGCTACCTCTCTAACACTAAGATAGAACGAAGAGACAACTTTTGATGTAGGACAGCTAATGAAAAGGGCGACTGAGGGGATGGATACGACAACGATGGGTGAACGGTGCTAGACGGGTTTGAATGGGGAGGATAAAACAGACCACAGAAATCCAAACATACGAATTCAGAGTTTAAAACTGATGGAATACTGGTGGTGCTGCTCTGATCCTCGTCGAGGGCGGGAGTACTGTCTTCACCCACCGCGACGATGCCAAAACACCAAAATGAATACCCGAATTCACGTCACGATAGAAACGCTCGAAGAGAATCTTAGGAAAATCCAAATCAAACAAATCTGACGGCGGTGGAGACTTCTCGTGGAATATGGAGAACACTTCAACACGAAAGAGTTCAGGCGTATCTCGGCATCGTAGTGCGTGAAGAGGTTGCGGGGAATTCTAATCGTGACAAGTCTGGGCGAATCTGGGCGTTAACGGCCCACTAGATTAAAGAGCCTAGGCATTCCAGGCGTTGTACGGCCCTGGTGGAAAGCAAAGCCGATGAATGCAGGCACGAACTAGACGGGCGCGCTCGAACTGGCCGGGGACAACCAACCCGGGGCAGCCTTCGGGCAGTCCTGGATGGGTAACTTGGGTGGCCCTGGACAGGGTGGCCTGGGATGGCCTGAAGGGCGGCGTGGGGCTGCATGGGGCGGTCTTGGGCAGCCCTGGAAGGGGCGACCTGAGCCTGGCTATGGGCGGCCTTGGGCAGCCCTTGATGGGGCGGCCTTGGGCAGCCCTAGATGGGGCAGCCTGGGGCTGCCTGGGGGCGGCCTTGGGCAGCCCTTGATGGGGCGGCCTGGGGCGGCCTTGGGGCAGCCCTAGGAGGGGCGGCCTTGGGCGGCCTTGGGCAGCCCTTGATGGGGCGGCCTGAGGCGGCCTTGGGGCAGCCCTGGGAGGGGCGGCCTTGGGCGGCCTTGGGCAGCCCTTGATGGGGCGGCCAAGGGTGGCCTTGGGCGCCCTAGGGCGACCTAGGGAGGGCGAGAGAGAAAGAGAGAGAGAGAGAGAGAGAGAGAGGGAGTGGGAGGGGAAGAACGGGGAGGGGGGGAGGGGTGTGCAGGCTGGCGACGCGAGGCAGTGCGGCGGCGGCGGAGGTAGGGTTGAAGAAGGGATAGGGAGGCTTGGGCAGTCCTCCTAGAAGAGTTAAACAAAAACTCGATTCTTGAATAATGACTGCCTAACTGTTTCTTGAAACAATGGCATATATATATAGGCCTTGGAGGAAAGAGAAAACACAACTTAACGACGAGAAATTAAAGACGAGAGACGTGCTTCGTGTCACGCCAAGGGGCAGTTGTTGATCTACTGTTGGCGACGTATCATGATGCACGAAGGAGTGTGCGTGCGTGGAGACGTGCGTAACGCTGGTATGTTGAAGTTGTCTGATGACAGTTGCTGCGTGTCTGTGGCAGAGGTGTTGACTTCGGTTGATAGTGCCGGTGTGTCCGTAGCAGAGATGTTGACTTCGGTTGACATTTACGGCGCGTTCGGTGTTGATGCGTTGACATCTACGCCACCAACTTTCAATTTCAACAAATGCCTGCCTTCTCTTGGGCATGCTATCCCCTTATATAGTGAGGATAGGTGCCAAGTGATGTCGTGTAGAGGACGAACCATCGCGAGATGTGGTTCGGCCTCTATTAAACGGTTACAAGCAAATGGGAAAACATAACATGGACAAGGCCCAACCACCGGCCCATTCCATAAAATCCAAGAACAAAAATTACAACAAGACAAAACAAATAAAATACGAAAATAGGAGATGCTTACGCAGAGTACTTAAACCCATGTTGGCGAGCATCGACGCGAGCAGCCCGGTGTGGTTGGACTCGTACCGTTCCAACGTCAGCTGGATGGTCCCCCATCAGTGAGAGATTATGTAGAGCTATTTATGGATGACCTTTTTTTTGTTCTTCATTTCATATATGTTTGTCTAACTTATCTAAGGTGTTGCATATAAGCGCAAAAAAATGCTAGACCTAAGTTTGGAAAAGTCCCACTTCATGGTGCAAGAGGGGATAGTGTTGGGCCATCAAGTTGGCAAAAGTGGACTGGAGGTAAACAATGCAAGAATATAAGTGATCAAGGGCCTTCCTCCTGCAAACATCAAGTAACTTAGAGATTTCCTTGGACATGCAAGCTTCTATAGAAGATTCATTAAGGCTTTTGCTAAAATCTCCAAATGCTTAACTAATTTGCTTTAAAAAGATGTTGATTTTATTTTTGATTCTCAAGATAAAACTGTCTTTTTTCAGATCAAATAAACTCTCATCTAAGCTCCAATTTTACAAGCCCCTAATTGGGATGAACCATTTCAACTAATGTGAGATGCTTCTTGTTGGAAGCTAAGAGGGGGGGTGAATTAGCTTTTCTGATTTTATATTATCTAAATACCTTTTAATGATTCCTTGTTTTAACTCTCACCTCCTTTCTCTAAGACACCAAGTTTACTTGGTTCCTCGATCCGCTAAGTGATCGAGTCAATCCAAGGTCCCCCTTCGAGTCCAAACTAGGACTCAGGATATCCTTATCAAGGATCCTCCCTTGTAAGGTACCCTCACCCAACTTACAGAGTTGCTGAGGAGTCTTCCGGTGGCACTTCTCGTTCCTTGGTGCACGAGCTTCAACCCCGAACACCTTTGGGTAGACCATCATGAGCACTTCCTCGTACGCCTACTTCTCTCGTCACCGTCACATCCTTGATGCCACCCATGTCACCTCCCCGCCTTCTGAATCTTCTTCACCTGCTCAGATTAGTAAAAAGGAAAACAATGCCACTCCCCATGATTGATTCAACAGTCAATCACCGCACTCAATGATGGATGAGTATATGATAATATCACAAGCACAAGAATCAAATCTTATTTCAATCTAAGATCAAATTACTATCAAAATTATCTCTCAGATCATAGAAATCAACTTCAAATATTTCTTTCAAAAGATCAAGATCAAAATTCCACTATCCTTCACAATACTATATGAAAAATCACCACTAAGACTATGATTGTGAAGGAATCTATCAACCTTTTCACTAAATGAGTGAATGATCAAAATGAAAAACTTCCCTTATGAGTAGAGAAGCACAGTCACACCAATTGCAGGGGAAGAACTTCACAAAGAGGAGCACTTTCTTCACACACAAAGAGCTCAAGAGAGATGGTTTTCAAAGAGGATACATCAACCCTTGCTCTGAAGGGGTATTTATAGGGGTAGAGGGGTAGATTGTAATTTTTTGAGAATTTCAAAAAAATTCAATCTCAAAAGGAGCTGTAATTAATTTTTTATGATTTTTTCAAAGTTTTATAGAAAGTTTCCTTAATTAAAAAATTAATTATAGTAATTAATGCTAATTAAAGTAGTTAGGTTTAATATAGGAATTTCAAAAGTCAGAAAAAATACAATTTTTAGAAATAAGAAATGATTTTGGAAAGTCAACCGTCGGACCCGACCTTTGGAATAAATCGAATTTCCTAATTCGATTTTTCGGGTCCAAAGTACATTATATATAAATAATTTATTTCTACACTAAGAGATGACTTCTGGCGCAGTGGTAAATCGCTTCATTACTGAGGCGGAGGTCTTGGGTTCAAATCTCGTTCTCCCCATATATATATATATATTTAATTCAAACTTTAGTAGCGGACCCGACCTCGGATTTAACTGGTTAAATCCGCCCGTCGGGTCCGCCACTAAGGCTAATGGGCTCCGCCCATTTAGGCCTTATTGGGCCCTTCTTAAATGAACTAAAATGCCAGAAATTTATTTAGGAGTCAATTTTGCACTATTTAAAATACTTTTAATTGTTTAAAAAATTCATAAAAATGTTTATAATATTTTTAAAGTATTTAAAAATATTTCTAAGGCTTCTAAAAATAATTTCAACATACGTTAAATATGAAATGACCTTTTAAAATATTTTAAAGTATTAAAATAACATTTTAATACTTTAAAACTATTTTCAGAAACTTTAAAAAACATTTTTCATTCTCCCAAGTACTTTATGATTATTCTAGTTTATTTTATAGTTTTAACACATTTAAAAAACATAATCTTAAAATATTTTAAGCTCTAATTATAAATTAGTTTCTTAATTATAAATTCATGATGTTAATGTAATTTAGTGTACATTAAAACACAAAAACCTCAACACTTCTGATTTTGCATTAGGGGCAGTTTTTGGCCAAAGGGTTGAAAAGAAGCCACTGGCCATCTACTACGCTTGACTTAGGAGGTGTATACCCTATGAAGAACAATGGAAGATTATAGAATCTTCCCATTCTTCTCTATATGAAGAACATTATTTTCCTAAAATTACAGCTTCCAAGATCTTGCAAGCTGGCTTCTACTGGCCTACCATGCACAAAGATTTTTTTGAATTCTATTAATTTTGTTTAGAAGTTGCGGTTTTTGATATATGAGGAATTGACTTCATGGGACCTTTTACAATTTCAGAGAAATATGAATGGGGAAGTACAAAGTGGGTGGAAGATGTTTCCAAGTGGGTGGAAGCCATTCCCACTAATAACCACAAAGTGGTGCTTAAATTTATTTTACAGAATATTATTAGCAGGTTTGGATGTACAAGAGCAATCATTAGTGATGGTGGTAGTCATTTTAATAATTCTCACTTTAGGAATTTGTTGAAAAGATGGAATCCATCATAAGAGGACTACCCCATACCACTCTCAGGCTAATGGGCAAGTATAAGCTAGTAATAGAGAGATTAAAAATATTTTGAAGAAAATAATAAGGCTGAAAGATTGGGCAAGTAGACATTATGATGCTTTATGGGCTTATACGACTGCCTATTAAGCACACTTAGGAATATCCCCCTATAGAGTAGTCTATGGGAAAGCTTGCCACCTTACTAATGAAATTGAACATAAGGTATATTGGGATATTAAGAAACTAAATCTCTCTTTAGATGATGCAGGAAAGAATCACCTTTTTCAGCTGCATGAACTTCATCTAAAGTCCAAGATGAAGCACTTTCATGACAAGGTCTTGAACAAGATGAAGCCTATGAGAATTCTCTCATCTAAAGTCCAAGATGAAGCACTTTCATGACAAGGTCTTGAACAAGAGGAATTTGCATGAGAATCAAAGACTTTGGCTTTATAAATCTCGTTTGAAGTTATTTCCTGGGAAATTTAAATCATGATGATATGGACCTTATGTTATTAATGAGATTTTTGATTCTGGTGCAGTCATTATTACAGATACAAATACCAAAAAGTCCTTTACAGTCAATGGTCAAAGGTCGAAGCCCTGTCTTGAAGCAGATCAAATACAACAACCTATAGTCATCATCCTTGAAGACATCCTAGCTCAACCACCATTTCTTGATTCTTTAACCATCTCCTTGTTCGACCTTTTACAAATTTTCCTTTTCTTAGCCTAATTTCATACTAAGACATTTTAATTTTGCTTATTTATAATTGGACAATTAAGGCCACGGTACCCATTTGTTTTTCTTCTTGTTTTATTATTTTATTTTTATTCTTTTTAGATTTTTCATTAAGCAGAAGGATAGCTGAAGCACAATAAACGAGTCTAATGGCAGCCAACTCCCATGGGATAATCAGCACCTATTCCATTTCGGTTTGCATTTTGTTTCCCTTCCCTTGTTTTACTATTATTTGCATTGGATCAATGCATATGGCAGTTGGGAGGTTAATTTAGGTGTGCAACTGAAAATGCAATAGGTCTTTATGCATAAATGGATCATATTTTTAATTTTTATTGATTGTTTTAATGTCATTATATTGAATCCATACATTCCATATAATCATTCCCACCTTGAGAAGTTGTTCAAACCATGATCCCTAAGGCACGAGTGGAGAAGTTAGGCTCTTGTAGCAGATCAAAAGCATCTCGTGATGGTATAATACATGAGTCTAGACACTCTTGGTCATTTCCTAAGTGGTTAGGATGTCTAGTAGGGTGAGGAGCAGACATGAAATTCAAGAGGTAGAAGTAATATCACTGTGGAAGGGAGTAATGAATGAATTGATTGGATCCCACTATTTTTTCAAGGATATGCATCATGAAGAATTTCATCAGAAAGGAGAGATAGTCATTTCTTCAAGTCATAAGCACAGAATCACCTGCCCTTGACCCATCTAAAGCTAATTTGAGAACCATGTGTACTACCTTACTTCATCACCCACAACCCATCTTTTTCAACCTATGTATTTGTGAACTTAGATTTTATCCTTTGAGCTAACTTTAATGTCACTTAAAAGATGCCTAACTCCCAAATATATCATCTATTGATGATATAGTTTCATTTTTATCTTCCTATTTGTTTCTTCTACATCTTCTCATCTTATTTCTTCTCATTCTCTCAAGCATGGGATGAATTGATGAATTTCAATTTCAAGAAATTCATTTTTTTGGTTGTGTTTTTTCACTTCCTTTCTTGTGTGGAGAATCAAATTAGCAAGGAAATAGCAATTTAACGGTCCAAATACTATACATTGCACATGCCCCTACATATCAAGAGCATTTAGCAAGAAAAACATTTCATTTCTTCTCTTGGAGAATATGATCTAATAAGTATTGTTCTTGGTCTTTCACCCCTTCAAAAATAAAAAAAAATAAAAACTAAAAAATTCCAAAAAAACTATTATGGGGTTCTATTTGTTTATTCCCATTTTTATTTTATCATGATTTTTTTACCATTCTTATAATCATTTGTTTATGTGGATACATGCCTTTCTCATCCACACTCTTGATGAACTCCACTTCCTCATTTTAGTTTACCTTCTTTTTGTGTATTCTGATCATTCATCTATCTTTGGGAGTGGGCTAGTTTAAGTAACATCTACCGATCTGACATCCATCATTTTCCCTTCACCCAATCCTTTCCATGTTGATGTCACTCACTTATCTCTTCTCTTTCCTACGTATAGGTACCCATGTTTGAATTTAACATCACCACACATATATTCCTTTGGTACACTCTTGATATTCTGTGCTAGAATTTGGATGAGAAGAATGACTGATTTCAAATTTCATGTGGAAGAGAGAAATTGTGTGGGGTAAGACGAGGTTAAGTTTTGTTTAGTGATGAGAGCCATCTTTCTTAAAAGTGTGTGAACTTTTCATGATGATAGTACCATACCTAGAGAGAAGTAAGCTTCCCTCCTCATGAACACTACTTTCCATCACAACAAAGGACTTGATCATTAGTGCTTTAGTATTTTATGGGCAATATTTACTTAGAGATGTGATTGATACTCATAACACTTCATAATTGAGTCCTTTTGTTTCACGGGATGGATGTACTTCTAAAGAAGAATCTAAGGCACATAGCTAAGGGACTAACAATGAATAAAGTTCAGGGGTTTTGATAACATAATAGATGAATGTATATTTTAGTATATTTTAAATGTTTTTGGTATTATTAGAATTTATCATGTTATCACTCTAATTAACTAAATATTTATTCACTAGCTATAAATTCTAATTTTTGCACATTATGGTTATTTTTGACTAAACTCCTTGACTTATTTGAAGTCAAGAAATTTTAGAACTGATGAGTATTCTATAGTTTCACATGTGCAGAAATTTACTGGAATGAGAAGATGGTAAATCTTAAAGAGTTAGAGAATTTTTGTGAGCTTAGTGATTCTACAAAGATGCATGAAAGGATCGAGTGGAGTTGTAGACCTTCAAAAGAGAAATCTCAGGAAGATGGGCCACTACCTGACCTTTCTATTGGACGATCAAAAGCCTTATACAGAAAAGGCTATACATTATAAGGGGAAGCTCCCAACTAATGTCTAGAAAGAGGCAAAATGGCGAGTAAAGATAATAGAAAATGCTCAAAATGGTATTTTAGTAATTCTCCCAATGTATAAATAGACTTTTTTCCCTCATTTCCCCTCATTCTGGAGGTGCCCTAGCAAGTTGTTGGCCAGCAGGACAAGGCATTTTTCAGAATCCAGGTTGTTCAACCTGCTTAATGTAAGTTTATTGAAGTTTTCTCTTAATTTCATCTCTTGTTTGCATTGAAAAAATGCCTGATCCTGGAAAAATATAAGGATCTAAACTTGAGAGGATGCATTGAGGGCTCATTGAACTTGCGTTGAGGCTTTAGGATTTTAGATTTGTACTTTCTCCATCATTTCCCATCCATTTACCCTTAAAATCCATCGCTTTCCCCCTCTAAACACTCATTTTCTCTACTTTCGCTCTCTAGAATATGCTTTTTCTCTCTCAGACATTCATCCATATCCCTAGTTACTTCCCTACAAATTTAAAAAAAAATATTTTTCATTTGCACCCTCAAATTGTAACTCACACTCCTTCTTTACTCTCTTTTCATTTTCTCCCTCTATCTCCTCATTTCGACCTTTTCTCTTTCTTTAATTGGTTATGTCTCTCTCTACCCCTAAATTAATATCCCTAATTCATTACCTCAAATTTTCATAAAAAATATTTCATTTACATCTTCAAATTCCCTCTCAAACTCTCTCTACACCATCTATTCATTTTCTCTCTCTATCCTCTCATTTCGACATTTTTTTCTCTAAACACGTTTATCTCCCTATAAAATATTTCCCTATGTCTCTATATATCCTAAAGAATCCCCCACTTTGGATCCAAAAATGAATTGACATTAAAATATCACTTTTATCATTTCAAAAATCAAAATTTCCCTCTTCTAGCTGCCAACCCGCGTTGACGTGTGCTGTCGTGCAGTGCTTGTAGGACAGGGACAACCCCAAAATTGGGAACACACTTGTGCTTGTGTAGTGCTTGTGTGGCATGTAAAATTGTATTTTTCACTTTTAAAATCATTTTCTTCATCGCAAGATTGAGAAAAAAAGTCTGAAATTAAATTTCTGCTTCTCTATGGATCGACCCCTCACTTTCCCTATATTAATTATAGAGTATTTAAGTGAAAATTTTTTATAAATTTTTTTTTCTAAGTCTGAATCAAAACAATGACATAAAACCCTAAATTTGAACTTATCACCTAATGCATACAATCCCTACACTAAAGACAACCTTATGGAGTTCAATCCTTACAAAACATTGAATCATCAAGAATAATTTACCCATCTTCAGGAATAAATCCAAAAAAACTTTGAAGCATCTGGCTCCTAAAATAAACATCTTATTGTAAGTTCAAGACAGTATCCTATATTCAAATCCTAGAAAACCCTAAAAACTCTTAATATATCATTCCATCATAAAATTCTCAACCCACACCCCAAACTCCAAAATCCCAAACTCATTGAATGTCTGCACTAAAGCCACCATCATGGATATAAACCCAAGATAAGTCCCATGTCTTCGCATTCCATCATCAAAAATATTACAAACCCAAATCCAAAACCCCAAAAACCCTAATTCATCTAATCTCCATTCAAGACACCACCCTAGATTTCAATCCAAGAAAACCCCAACTATTATTATTTTGTCATAAAAAATCTTAACCCAGATTAGAAACTCCACAAACAGTAATTCATCCAAACCCCTCCATAAATGACACATCCAAGATTTCACACCCCAGATAAACCCTAATGTTTCTCATTTGGTCATCAACATTCCTAATCCAGATCCCAAACCCCACAAACCCTAATCCATCCAATCATCTATTGAAGATACCTTCCTAGATTTCACACCCCACAGAAGTCCTAACTCTTCTCATTTTTTATCAACAATCCTACCCTAGATTCAAGCTCTGCAAACCCTAAGTCATCCAAATCCGTCCCTTAAAAATACCATCCTAGATTTCAAACCCTAGCAAAAACCCAACCCCTCTCATTCCATCATCAACAATGCATCCACTCCCTCCATTAATAACACCATCTAAGACATCAAACCCTAACTCATTTCATTGGCCCATGGATTTTCAGCATAGGAATCTTGGACATGCAAAATTCTCAGGCCTATGTCTCCCACATCAACGTGAAAAACTCAATCAGAAACTCTGAAAATGGGCTGCGTATCAAGACCTGGCAAGTAGGGATAGGGTCTGTCTTTGCCATGTCCTTTGAATCCATCATGATGGAGAACATCAGAAACTGCATTATCATTGACCAATACTACTACTTGAACAAAGGGTGTCAAATTCACAGCTCTGCCATATACAGTTCCGATGTGAGCAGCCCCCTAATGCATCTTACATGCAACTAGAGCACACCATGCACTAATATCACCATGTCTGAAGTTGGGCTGCTGCCATTTGAGGGAGAGTTTGCAGAGGATCCCTTCTGTTGGAATGTGTTTGGATCATTAAAATAAACTTACAATTTCTCCTGTTTCTTGCCTTCGAGAAGGAGAGGCTTTGCAGATACGAGAGTGCCTTGCTGTTGGCTGCTAGTTTTGTAGTCTTACAATGCAAGATGAGATGGACACCTGCATGGTATTGACCTGGGTCTGGTCAGGATTTATTTTGGAGATTATGCATCTGGCATAGTATATACACAAGTGTTAAGTAAGAAGATTGTTTAGAGAGATAGAGAGAGAGAGAGTAAATGTGAGCAACAATTGTTGCTGATGAGGAAGCTTTTGTTACTACATACTAATGTGTTGACTAAGAGGCCTGTTTAGAGAGGGAGAAAGATTGAATGTGAGAAATAACTGTTTCTAATTAAGAAGCTTCTGTTACTATTTTGTTTTAGGTTTTTCACCTAAAGAGAACTAAGGAAAGCGGAAGATGAAGTAGAAAAAATAATCTATTTTATATCTTGTCTTTCATTGATATCAGCAAAATTTGAAAAGTTTATATCAGGATTAAATTTTTGGAGTTTCTTTATATTTCGTTGTATATAGAAAAAAGTCTAGTAAGAGGCCTGTGTAGAGAGAGAAAGATAAAGGTAGAGAGAGAGGGGTTAAATATGAGCAACACCAGTAGCTGATGAGGAATCTATTGTTGGTCCTTCATTTTTGTTTTCTCACCTATGGAGAACTATGGATGGTATCTGATGAAGCAGGAAAGATTCATATATCTTCCATCCTGTCTTTATGAGATCTCCGGTTTGGATCTTGTGCTGACTATGGAGGTGATAGTTGAATATAATTAGATCTGGGGTGCAGTTTTTTAGATTCATTATGACAATAATTTATTGAGTTACATCTCTATGCTCCAAATGAAAACTCAACAAAAATGTTGCGGCCTTTCTTGGTTTAAACTTATACTTGTTCAAAAATAATATTGAATTCTTTAATCATTTGATCTAACATTTTAAAATAATTCTCAAATACTCATGTTACAAAATAATGATTGTTCAAAAATAATAATGATTAATGATTGACTCCAAACTCTCCTTTATAGCCTCTTATCCTCATCTTGGCTTACACACCACTTAAATTCTGCATCATTTAAATCAAGAAAAATAATTAATCCTCATAATACGTCGATCTTATTAAAACTCAAATCTCATTAAATCAAATAATTATCCTTAACTATCAAAAAAAGGAGAATTTGACGGAATAACATGCTCATGGACAAAGTAACATGCATCATTATGGATGAATTTAAGACTTAAAATTATGAATATGATGTGTATATGCATGTACATGATGTATGTTATCAACATCACTCATGTAGAGCACAGGTGGTGATGGATACTACGAGACCGTCAAGCCAATCACACTACCAGGTTTCTTTAAGTTCATTGAATAAAGATTTGTGTTCATTATTATTCCGTGTGATGTTTATAATGAAGTCCATGAATACATGCAATGACTTAGTGAATTATGATGAGATCATAATATAATGATCACTATTCTTTAAACATGTACTATAAATATTCCTATTCGATGGATAGTTGAGACGAAAATTGAATTATCTGGATAGAATAGCACTAGCTGATCCTAATACGATAAGTAGAGCTGATCTTGTAGATATTAGTGTGGCGACACTGAGGACAAATAACGGGTGCTTTTTGGAGAAAGAGTTCACTCAATTGATCCGTTGAATGGTATTATACCTAAACATCAATCAGGTTGATTCAAGTCACGGTTGTATAAGTGATCCACCGACCTGAGACACCAAGCACATCTCGTGAGTGTACGACTACATTTTGACTATGACTTACGAGCCTCTAACCATGGGATTCAAATAAGTTATAATTCAGATGTACTAAGAAGCTAATGGAGATGATTGCATGGTCAAGATGGGATCATCTGACCTCAATATAAGAGGAGATTGACTCGATAAAGACGATGCCAAAAAATCCTTGGCTACGGTAGGATATTAGAGAAGGTGTTGTCCAATGATCTCGATTACCCATTAGTACTAAATGATGGATTAGGGTTTGATGATAAACCATACCCTAAGTCATTCGAGAGTCATGCGCACATGATGGATTATACATATACGATAACCGATGACGGTATCTTCTAGAACACCAGGTGTAGCTTGGCACCCCACGGGCAGGAAACTTAACCTATCGATTGGGTGAAATCTATCCTTATTTAATTAATCTATATGTTGATATAGTTAATTAATAAGGTTGATCAATAAATATTATAGGGCCATTAAAGTTATGAACCAGAACGATACATGGGCCTAGAGGGTCACACACACAAATTCATAAGGTCACTGGTGGATATATTTTAATTTGGAGGCTTTTTGAGAAAAACCTTAAGTGTCTTCATATAAAGAAGTAGTGTTTGCCTGTCCTGATGCCAGTACCGGATGCCGGTATCGGGACAGATGCTGAAGCGGATACCAAAAATGAAATTTCCGGTATTCATTTTTTCTGATATCTGGATACCGGATATCGGTTGCTACAGTGCCGATATCCGATACCGGTATCCGTCCGATACCGGCATCCGTCTCCCGTCTCAGGGGGATAGATGACGGTATCGGATATCGGATGCGGATATCAGTTTTCGATATCCGCATCGCCCTCTCTCTCTCTCCCAGTCTCTCTCTCTTTCATTCTCCCGCCCTCTCTCTCCCAGTCTCTCTCTCTCTCGTTCTCCCGCCCTCTCTCTCTCCCAGTCTCTCTCTCTCTCGTTCTCCCGCCCTCTCTCTCTCTCCCAGTCTCTCTCTCTCGTTCTCCCCTCCTCTCTCTCTCTCTCCCAGTCTCTCTCTCTCTCGTTCTTGCCCCCATCTCCCCTCTCCCCCCCTCTCTCTCTCTCTCAGTCTCTCTCTCTCCCTTCACCTCCCCCTCCCTCTCATCCAGCTTTTCATGCCTTGCTCTCTAAAAATATGAGAAGACATGAAGCCATGTTTCTCTTAAAATATTTTCGCTAAACATTTCATACTTCGCAGGGGGGTAAAGTTGGAAAGGGGGCACCAGTGGCAATTGTTATATTATAATACAATGAAGTTATTATATACAAGTTATTTTTTTTAATTTTTTCCATATGGGATAAAGGGATTCTGGTTTTGTGGTAAACTCGGAATCCCTTTATCCCATATGGAAAGATAAAAAAATATTTGTTACTATATAATAAGGAGCATTGAAGACATATTAAAGTCTTTTATGAGATTTACACTAAGTAAAACTATAGTAGATTGATTATCATTTTACCGGTCGGTATCGGATACCGGATATCGCGAAATCGATATCTGGATATCGGTTTTCCGAAATCCGGTATCCGATACCGTCTTTGTCCTCACCCCCCGGTATCCGGTACCGATATCCGTCTAACCCCTGATAGACAGATATCGCCCGATATCTGATATCCGATATCCTAAACTGTCCCACTTTATCCCGGATATAAGATATCGGTTGTCCGATATCGGATATTGAACGGATATCGGGACGGGCGAACACTATAAAGAAGGAAAGGGGTCTCATTTTAAGCACCCATGCAAGCCTGATTTGAGAGCCTCTCCCCTTCTCCACTCTCTTCTCCTCTCATCCAAGAGTGTCATCATAGTGAGGAGATCATCAAGATTTTCAAGAAGAGTTGAAGAAGAAGGCGTGGAGATCCAAGCACCGAGTGATTTCCTGGATACTTCTAGAGGTCGGACGCATGAAAGCCTTCAGAACAATCTCAGAGTGGCAAAAGGTACTTTAAATGTTTTATTTTAAAGATCAATTGTGAATCAATCGAAATGCTTCTGCATCCATGGAAATGTGTCTTCGATGGACGAACCTAGGCATCGAACCCAACAGGTGGACCAGAGATAGCCCACTGATCACAGAGGGGAAGATTTAGACCAGTTTGAATGCTAGGGGTTTCAAACATATATGCCCTTTTGGATATTATATTTGATGTAACACAACTGTCGAGAATGATCAGATCATGTTACACAATGATCGAACAAACATAAAACACAAAATGCAGATGCAAAATGATGTGTTTAGTTGAAGAAACAATGAGAAGTACGACTGATAACACCCTAATTTCGATCTTTATTTCATGTTATTAGCATGATTTATGCATTTAAAAGGCTTAAAATTGGGTTGTTATCATATATTTACACGAAAATAATGCTTCCAAGTAATTTCTGATTTTTCCCTAATTTTTTGTTAATTATATGAATTTGTAAGGATTTATTGAAGCTCGAAATAATTATTTTTGGATGAAAATGGCACATTAAAAATTTTATTTCGACATTTATCAACATGGGAATTAATCAGGGAATTTTCTAGAATTTTTTACGAATTTTTAGGAATTTTCTGGGATTTATTTCAAGAAGAAATGCATTTATTCTATTAAAAAGGGCATATTTATAAGAAAAAATTATTTATGCAATTTCTAGACTTTTCGGGCCTTTTTGCAGCGTTTCGTTGCAAAAGACCCTAACAACTCTCGATGCCGCCACGGCAGGCGTAAAGATCCAATTTAAAATCATTCAGGGTTTATTTGCAATTTCATTATTAATTTTAGAGAAAATCGGAGGAGAGAGAGTGCCGAAAGGGCATATACACGAATATTTTTGGGCGGCGTTCGTTTACAATTGCTTGTTTTATTAAGGGCTTTCTTGAACAAAAAAACGCAAAGAGCCTCCCGCCTTGTCGACGTGGCGCAACTTTAGCCGTTGGATAAAAATCCAACGGCGATCACACATGTGTATGTGGCAGGAGGTAAGTTCACCGCCCGTGCGGCGCATACAATGCGCGTGCACGGGCGGTGACGTGGCGACACACAAGTAGGCAAAGGAACGAAAAAACGCACGTGTGCGTGCGTATCAAAACGTACGCAAAATGCGCACTAACGAAAATTTAATTGTTTTTTTTACTCTCTCGTCAGGGGTACGTGGCGCGATGAGAGAGTGCCCGCCAAAGGAGTTGAAACGCCGCAGCCAATGGGAAGTCGACACGTCATTGCGTGTATTAATAAATAAATCAATTTTAAATCCAATGGACTAAATTGGTTTAAAATTGATTTATTAATAACTTTTGATCCTGATGTCCGATTGAGATGATTTTTTTATGGATTTGCTCGTCTTGATCCCTTCTTTCTATCTATATGGTTGGATCATTCTTATCTGAACTTCTAAATTGCTTGGCTTGAGCGGCATGTACAAGCCCTGATTAGGATTGAGAGGAGAAATTGAGGGATTCACCTGGGCATTCAATTGCATTCCAAAAGAAAACTCTAAAAAATTTAGTTTTAATTCTTAGGATACTCAATTACCCCATTTTAGTTCTGAATTATCACTTTGCAAAAATCAACCAAAACCAAATTAAAAATTCCTACCAACCTCTCTAATTGAATTCTTTGATCCATCCAATTGGATCAATTAATTCAATCTAGAGCCCACATTTCTTCCATTCTTCTCACCTCTTCTGCCCCCCTTTCTCAATTCTCATCTAATTAGGGTGACTTGATCCTCGTTGAAGATCAAATTCACTCTAATTAGGATTAAAACACCAAAAATATAATCACATTGAACTTCCTACTTGCTTTCCTTGGACGACACTCATACTTATCACTATACGTCTTAAGTGAAGTTCTTATAAATTTTATTGCATAAGCCAAAATCCACAACGACAAGGGCTAAAAATTGCATAGTTTTTACCCCTATTTTCGGCTTATCCGTTCGTCGGATGACCCGATACGCAGCTCAATTGGGCGACACGTGAAGGGTTATGTCACGAGCAGGCTCCCAATGACTCGTGCGAGCACATTGAAAGACGACAAGTGGTGAACGATCTCATCCAAGAGTGTCCGCACCAACAACGTAACCAATCGAGCCCGACACCGTCAATAAAATCTAAATACAAATATAGTGGCTAATCCTAAAATTCATGTTAATTCACTCGTGGCGATGAGCAAAATAGAGATCGGCACTGAAAGAACTAATCAACACGGCATTTAAAGAGAAGGGAATGGACACACCTGCGGAATTGAACCACTTTCTTGATTTAGGTCGCAAAAGGCAGAGTCGATGTCGAAAAGGTGTGAAATTGCAGAACTCTTAGTGAAATGGGAATCCATTTCGGAAATCACGCGGACAAGTGGAAGCTGATATCACTTATTCAGGACCGGCAGATTTAAGTGGAGGGCAGGTCAACTGTTGGAAAGGGACCCAAATTCGGAGCACAGTCTTCCGATGGAAGGTCTATGGTTCAAAAGCTCGCAATAATCACATTAGCCCTGAGCGAATTCAGGGAATACATTTCTTTCCACCTTCTCAATAATGAAAGTGCCACCATCATAGATACTAAGTTTAAACAGCAAAGGGATTGAACGGGGTATCCTTTAATCAATCCGCGATCAGGTTCCTTGATGAAGCCGATATGTATTGACAGAAAGAAAAAAAAATAGACAACCAGAGATTGGCCGATGGCAACTAATCCCAACTATCTGACCATCGACGGTCAGCGGTCGTGAGGGCAACCGTTGGATTATCGATCGAGACAACTGAATACAGCAGCAGAAAGTGAATATAGACCGCCGACGGAGCGATCAATCTTGTCCAATCTTCGATGAAGGCACTGATAGCCTGAAACAATAAGTCATTGACGGTGAAATCCCCAATGTGAACACACCTTTTCAAACAGCAACACAATACGGTCGTTTAATTGATGACGGACTTCAAGGAACAGGATATTGGACGATTGATTGCAGTTCAGGAATGATATAATTTTAACATGGGAGGGCGCTGATTCAGCCTTCAACGGGAGTGCCTGGATTCGTCAGGAACAAAGGCATGTCAGACCGATCGTCGATTGATGACCGAGAGGGAAGCAACCCTCCTCGAATTTGATGTAGAAGAGCAGTTCACCAATGTCTGTTTCGTCAACGAACAAAGAACCAATCTTCACTAATGCACTCGATCATCTACTTCTTCTTCTTCTGATGCACTTCTTCTTCTTTTGGAACCAGGTAGAATGATGAACAACCAAAGTAACTGCTATCAACCAAAAAAAATGAGATCTGAAAGTTCTTCAACAATACCAGCCTCCTCTCCACGTCCACTCTTCCCATTCTTATAACCAGAAGTGGCAATTGTGGAAGGGGAGGTGGCCCTATTGGGCCCCCTCTTAAGGGGGAGCCTATTGGGCTTCCCTTAAGAGGACTCCTTAGGAGAGGAGAAACCCATCGAGGTTTTCTTCCCCTAAAGAGGACACTTACTCATAATTTAAATAAACAAAAACATTCAGGAGGCCGGTACTCGCGCAGAAGGGACCTCATGATAATCCAAAGACGACGAAAGAAAGAAAGAACGTAAAGATACAAAACTCAAATTGATTAGACGATGTTGCTACTCAAGCTTGATTGTGGAACTATAGATTCTTCACGTCGGCTCGGGCTTCACGACGTGGCTGGCGACGGTTTGGGGCGTGACCGACTAGATGGTCCTCCATCAATATTCCAGTAAGAACACTAAATTTCTGATATTGGTTTTGAGGTTTTCTTCAGGTACACATGACACACTCAGGAATATTAAAGGCTGTGAATTTAATGTGGAGCATGGATCAGATGGAACCACGACCCATGGAAGCATCATCTTAAATGTGTGGCCCTTGATCGGTTTCTAAGAAATTGGGTGGCCACCACTTGAAAAAAATGATTGCACAACAATCAGAATTAGTAGAACAAGTGACTGGCTCATGGAATTAGTCATTTATAAAGTGACACATGGCTTCAACTGATGCATGACAGTCCAGACTTGTTTCAAAATTAGCAAAAGCTGCAGTCCATATGACGTCCCAACATGGCCACTCCCATTGCACGATGCACAGTCATCTCGACCGTCCAATTTCACTAGAAGAAATAGATAATTATCCTTTCTATGTTTAATTTCTGAAAATATACTTTTTTTAAATTTCTATAACCATTTTCACCCTAATTTTACCAAAGTTCGAACAGGTATGTCAAAGTGATCGTATTAAAATGTTCAGCGATGCTCTTCTTGTTTAAATTTATTAACATGACAATAATGTGCTTATTGTCATTTTTATAGTATCGTTTTTCCATAAATAAATAAAAATGTAAAAAATATCTCTCAGAAATTAGAGAGTTGACTCGGTCAATATATTCGCATGAGGTGACTTTCTCACTCATTTTTCATCAGATGTTTAAACCAAATTTTACCTGTTTTGGTTCAATTGGATTAATATCTTTATTGAGATGTTTAATCCTTCACCTCAAAGTTAAAATTGTCCCCACGATGAGTTTGAGGGGACACTTTAAGGTGACTGATAACGACATCGATCCTACATCAGCAGACGGAGATGATTGAATTCCATAATGATCATAAGTTGGTCTATGGCCTCACTTTGGTACCCCTGTGTATTCCTGATGTTTGGCACTCACAACACAGACTTTTCAATTACATGGAACATTTCACCTAATTACATCTCCCTATCTTGCCTCATCACCGGTATCTTCTGGATCTACCTTCATCTCTCCCTCATCGGTTTACACAGAAGCAACACAGTCAACAGAACGCAAGAAATTTAATATAATTACCTCTAATTCTTCCGTATCACTTGACGAATGACCTGCCATCTAGAAACGTTAATCGGAACTGATCAAACATGTGATTAAAATGAAAAGTCTATTACAACTTGAGAGAATTGCCGCACCCTCTTGCCCGGAGGAGAAAGTCACGTTTTGCCCACATGGGCCATGTTGCACAACATCCATGTCACGTTTTGCCCACACGCAGCGCAGCTCTCCCACCCACCCACTGGCCACCGCAGCCCGGTGTGGTACCGTGGTGCACTCTTGCGCGTGCCCTCTGCGAACCTCGACTAGCGCACCGCGTTCACGCTGTGTCTAATCTGCCGAGTAAGGGAGTAACGCGCGCGGCGCCTGGTGAATTGTTGATACTTTGACACTTTTCGGGTTATTTATTCCTTCCGAGGGGGTGTCCGCCGCCCTTGCCGGCTGCGGCGGGGCGATGAGGAGACGGCGGCGCGGAGCCTGCGCGCGTCGACTTCTCGTCCGAGCAGCGCATAAAACCGGGCGAGCGACGCGCCCAGGCAGCGCGCGCCCGTCTTCAGGACCAGCCCGTGGACGCATCTGCCCAACCCGTAGTCCCTCGTCTCGCCGCAGCCCCGCAGCACCGCGGCCAAGACGAGCGCGCCCAACGGCGGCCCGGCGATTCCCCGATGCCGGAGCATCTCCGCGAATAGCCCGAGCGCCGCCGCGTGGTCGCCGGCGGCGGAGAGACCGGCGATCACGGTGGCCCACGAAACGCCGTCCCGTGCCGGAATCGGCATTCCGCCGAGCACGTCGAGGGCGCTCTTCGAGTCTCCGGCGGCGGCGTAGGCGAGCAGGAGGCGGTTCATCAGAGGCGTTCCGGCGGGGTCGAGGAGGAGGAACTTGGCGTGGCGCCGGATGTGGTCGTGGACCAGGCGGGCGCCGCCGGCGTCGCTCTCCGCGGCACAGTCCTTGAGAAGGGTCGCGTAGAGGTCCGCCTCCACCGGCACGCGCAGCGCGTCCATCAACCGGAGCACGTCGCCGGCTCCCGACCCGCTCTCCGCCCGCGGTGGCCCGCGGGGCTCGACGGCAACGGGGGGCGGGGGCCGGCGCGGCCGCTCTAGCAGCGCCGGTAACACCACCGGCGCCGCTTTCTTGCGATGCGACGCCGCTGCTCTTGCCGGACTCCGGGCGACGACCGGCCCTGCTCGCGCGAGAAATGAAACCGTCGGGGCCTTTGCCGCCGCCATCCGCCCGAGAAGAGGCGGAGGAAGATGAGAAGAAGAACTCTTATTCTAAGTACAGTCACGCAAACAGGGACGATTTCTCTCACCAGACGCATCTACAGGAGGAGCATCGCCGATGTCTGTCTATGTACAGTGGTAGGGAAATACAGCCGGTCAAGTGCTCTAGTCTAGTCTGAGATTATCGCAGAGGTGGCCGAGCTCCGGCCGCGCGGCCATCCAATTGGCGAAGGTCGTCTCCGCAGAGAAGGAGCTGTGAAGGTACTCACGAAAGGCGATGAGGAAGAAGTACCGCCTGCACGATGAAGATGATGATGATGATGATTAAGATTATGAATGATGATGCTTAATATTTTGACGACGATGATGATGATGATGAATTAAGATCATGATGATGATGCTTAAGATTATGATGACGATGATGATGATGATGATGATAAATTAAGATTATGATGATGATGCTTAAGATTATGATGACGACGATGACGATGATGATGATGATGATGAATTAAGATCATGATGATGATGCTTAAGATTATGATGACGATGATGATGATGATGATGATGATGATGATGAATTAAGATTATGATGATGATGCTTAAGATTATGATGACGATGATGATGATGATGATGATGATGATGATGAAGAATTAAGATTATGACAATGATGCTTAAGATTATGATGACGATGATGATGATGATGAATGATGATGATGATGATATGATGACGGAGACAGAGACGCCGGTCTTCCACGAACCTGAGGGCTTTGATGCCCATGTCCATGATGTGGGTCCTGAGTTCCTCGTCTCCATCGGCGCACCTCTCGAGCTCCTTCTTGTGCCGGAATATGTCGTCGCGGAGATGCCCTGCGGCGGCGCACCTGCGAGCAAGTACGCCGACGAGGATCGTAATCATCATCGTCACATGTATAGTAGTAGTATACGGAGGAAGAGGAGGGCGAGCAAGCAGACCTGTCTATGACCAGGTCGACCTCCGCCTTGCTCCTGGGCCCGCGGGTCAGGACCCGGGTGAGGCTCAGTATGTCCCGGTAGTCCCCGTGCCTGAGCATCTCATCGCCGGCGACCACCTCCGACGGCGGCGGCGATGGCGTCGCGGGCCCTTGATCGTCGCCGGCACCGGCGCCGAGCCCCAGGCAGGTGATGGCCATGGCGTAGGCGGCGCCGCCGGCGCCCGGCTGCGAGATGAAGAGGTGGACCGCCGCGGGCTGGGGGGACGGGCGGCGGCGGCGGACGGCGTCGACGTCGGAGGCGAGGGGGTCGCGCTCTCTGGAGATGGGAACGCGGAGATAGTCGAGGGCGCAGCCGCCGAGGGCGAGGGCGAGGGCGGCGAAGAGCTCGGCGGCGGTGGTGACGTCGTCGGGGGCGAGGGTCTCCCGATAGCCGACGACGCAGGAGCGGCCGGAGACGGGGTTGGTCTCGTCGCGGTGCAGCAGCATCTGCCCGCCTCTCTGAGCCAGCTCCGCCACCACGTCCTCCTTGAGCCGCCTCTCCATGTGCTCCACCTGCCATCACACCAAAACCCCACCGTTCACGGAAGAGCTCGAGAGGCAAGTGAAGTTCCCTTCGACCGATCGATCGATCGATCGATCAGGATTCAGGGTCAGACGGGTCAGTCAGCCGCTCACCAGAGGACCGGTGATGCCGACGTGCTTGAGCGTGTCCTCGGGATGGTCGAGCTCGCGGAGGACGAAGGGGGCGCCCTTGATGTACACCACCGCCTCTTCCCGCAGGTCCGTGACGACCAACTTCTGAGCGCCGGCGGCGGCGAGCCGGCGGAGCATCTCCTTGGCCCCGTTCGCCGTCGTCGGCGACGGGAGGCTGTACACGGGGAACCCTGCCGCCTGACCAGGCCAAACAGCGAGGTGGGCGGGTTAGATAGAGTGGGGCGATCGATGACCGCAGATTCACTCGCTCGGGGGGGAAGGGGAGTCTCTCTCTTTCTCTCTACCTGGCAGAGGGCCTCCACGCCGGCCGACGCGGCGGCGGCGGCGGCGGAGGAGGCGTCCTGGCCGGGGAAGGCCCCCCCGCTCTTGAGGATGGAGCCTTTGGCTAGGACGGAGCCGTTCCGGGCCTTGACGATCGCTTCCATGGCCAGGTCCCCCTGCGCCTGCTGCTGCTCGCTCGGCTCCTGAGGATGATGATGAGTGATGACACCGATGATGAATGACTGATGATGATGATGAGGAAGAATATGGGTGATCAGAAAAAAAGAAGAAGATAACGACGATGACGATCTACCGGGGCGGTGAAGAAGCGGCCGGGGCGGAGGCGGATGCTCCACTTGGTGGCCTGGACCTCCTGGCGCTGGTGCAGCCAGGTCTTGAAGGGGACGCGGGTCTGGCCCTGGCCGCAGAAGCCGTCGAAGGCGTCGCTGCCGAGGTAGGCGGCGAAGGCGATGAGGCGGAAGTAGCGCTCCAGGTACTCGCCGCCGCGGTAGAGGGCGACGCGCCGCACCCTCGGCTCCGCGTGCTGCTGATTGAACACCCGCCGGTACTGCAGCACCGCTTGCCGGATGTTCTGAAGCGCCGAGCAGCGGTCGATGACCGCGTCCAGCACCTCCCTGCACGCCACGCCGTTGTCGAACAGCCTCGTCAGCTTCTTGATCAGCGGGATGTCGTCGATCACGAAGCACCGCCGCTGTCGACCGGCCTCCTCCTCCCCGCCGCCTCCGCCGCCCTCCTCCGGCGCCTCCTCGCTGCCCGAGGACGAACCCCAGTCGGGGAGCCTCTCCAGGCCCTTCTCCGCCTCCGCCGGCATTGTCAGCGGCCGGCCGTGCCAGATCCTGAGCACGAGCAGGCAGGCGATCACCGTGCCCGTCGTCGTCCTCCCCCTCCCCATCTGGCAGTTGAAGACCAAGGCGGCGTCGGCGGGCGCCGCGGCCACGTTGAGCGCGATGGCGTCGAAGTCGGAGCTCTTCGGGGCCTTGCCGTCGGTGATGGGCACCCGCGCGTACTGGATGGGGAGCCCCTCCGCCTCCAGCCGCTGGTACACTTGCAGAGGAGTCTGCACCGAGTCCGCGCCAACCCGCTCCCACGCGTCGAAGATCTGCCCCTCCTCCGTCTCGTGCACCACCATTATCGCACCTCCGTAGCGCCCCGCCTCCCGCAATATGTCCTCCTTCAGCCGCGCCTCCATCCTCTCCACCCGCTCCCGGTCAATCCCCTACAAGAATTCCGTGATGACGATGATGATGATGGTGATGGTGATGAAGAAGACGACGAAGAAGAAGAAGAAGAAGGGCTTACCGTGTACTCGAGCATGTTCTTGAAGGGCCTTTCGGCCTCGCGAAGAACAAACGGCCTGCCGTTGATGTAGACGACCGGCTCCTCCCGCATGTTGTGCCAGAGGATGGGGCGCCGGGCGCCGATCCTGCGGATGACGGCTCGGATGCCGTCGACGGTGGGGTTGGCGACGCCGTAGACGGGAAAGCCAGCGACGCCGCGGAAATTGGGGGCGCCGTCGACCCTCTCCGGCAAGGCGTGGTTCTGGCAGCCGGGGCAGTGGTCGCTCTTCAGCACCGTCTGCCTCCCGAGAACCTCGCCGCTCCGGAGCGCCGCCACGATGCTCATCTCGCACGGCCGATCGACGCCGCCCGCCTCGGCGATCTTCATCAGCTTCGGCTTGGCGGCGGAGCATCCCAGCGCCCCCATCGGATTCCGCCTCAGCAGCCTGCGGAGAATGCTGTAGAGCTCGGGCCTCGCCCTCATCCAATCGGCGAAGGACACCTGGTCCGACCCAGCCGTCCGGAGGGCCGCCCTCTCCGTGTGGATGTAGACGGCGAAGCATATGAGAAAGTAGTAGCGCTCCAGGTACTCCACGAAGAAGGACAGCGACGCCGCCCTCTTCATCTCGTCCGGCTGACGCAGAATGCTGTTCCGGTACCCCGCGATGGCCTCTCGCAGGTTCTGCCACCAAACCAAACCCGAAAACAGGATAAGAACATTCAGATTTATGTTCCACGGATGAGCCGGGCACTAATCAAAATCTGCAGACGAACGCACCTGCATCGAAGCGCACCTGTCGATCACCTTGTCCACTTGCTTCTTCCCCTCGACCCCGCCCTGCACCAAAGAGGAGAGGAAGGCCGATTGAACAGGAGCGGCGATCAATCGATCTCGAGCCACCAAAAGAGAGAGAATCATGCCGCGCGGTACCTCCAAGACGCGAATGAGACTTCGAATCACCGCGTACTCGCCTCTGCGAATCGCTTCCTCCGAGTCCGGGATGTTATCCCCGGCCGCCGCCGCCGCTCCGCCGCTGAATATTTTGCCGATGGAGCTCGTTCTTGGAATGCCGGACGCGCCGATGCGATTGAGGTAGACCAGAGTGGCGATGACCATGCCCGTGGTCGTTCTTCCCCGACCCATTTGGCAGTTGAATATGATCTCCGTGTTTAGATCCGCTTGAGCGATCCGCTGGACCTGAAATTAAAGCCATGGCCATTTCGAAACTGAAATTACTTGGACCCGACGACGATTACAGCGTAAAAGCTGATTGAAAACCTACCAGGATATCGAAATCCTGCTCCTTGGGAGCCTTCTCGTCTGTGATGGGAACACGTTCGTAGTCTATAATGTAACCTTCGGTTTGCAGTTCTTCGTAAACCTGAACAAGTTGGAAACTCTAGGAATTAAATCAAGTCAAGGAGAAGTTTTTTTCATGGGGAAAAAAAGGAAAAACAGTAGCCCAATAAAGGAAAGACTTACCTCCAGCGGGGTTTTCACAGAATCGGGTATTATTGGTTCCCACTGGTCCACCATCTGACCATCGGGCAGTTCATCAGTTACAAGGATCTTATTTCCATATCTGCTAAGTCAGGTACCCAGAGAGAAACGAGCTATCACAGATGGAATAAATGAACAAAACCAACACACGGGGAGGGGGGGGGCTTTGGGGGGGGTCTCTCAGGGGAAGAATCGACGTTCAGAAGAGCAAGCAACGGGCTCGAAGAAGAAACTCACAGAGACGCTTCCATGAGGATATCGTTCTTGAGGCGAGTCTCCATGTCTTCTACTCTCGCTCTGTTGATGCCCTGCAAGAAAGAACAAGACAAGGTACGTGAGTTGGAGGAGCCGGGGGAGATACGAAGAAATTCAAGAAAGAGACAACCAACAGCGAACAGACCGTGTACTCGAGATTAGAGATGGGCCGCTCCACGTCGCGCAGCACGAACGGGCGACCATTGATGTACACCACCTGTTCGAAGTATTGCGCAGGCGTCGGCAGGAGTTCTTGGAACGGATAATTGATTTATTCTGTAAAAAGGACGGATAATTGCTGACCGGTTCTTCCCGTAGACTGTGCCATAGGATCCTCTTCCGCTTCCCGATGTGGTTGAGCACGTTTCTGATCCCCTGCGCCGTCGGAATCGCCACGCCATGAACGCACAGCGAGCCCGCCTGTTGGTGCGTGTTCGAGGCCGTCTTTAAGAGAAAGAAGAGAAAGCAAAAGGGGTTTCTCGTCTTCAACGGGGTCGCGGAGAGAAGGGACGGACCTGCCTGTAGTTGGGGGCGCCTTCAATCTGAGGGGAGAGGCGGCGGTTCTGGCAGCCGGGGAAGTGGTCGCTCTTCAGGATGGTCTTCTTGCCAAGAACAGACCCGCCTCTGCAGCTCATCACGCGCTCCGGTTCCATCTCCCCTGGAGAAACGACTCTCTTTCGAGGCGAAGGTGCCACCGTCGCCCGCGATTCAGGCGGCATACCAGGAATCCGCTCTTCTTTACCACGATTCAGTTCTCTCACTCACTCAATAGAGTCAATAGAGAGAGAGAGGCCTTCTACAGTCCTCCTTGGGCGAGAAAAGACAGTTTCCTCGCGGCTTTTATAGCCCGGAACCCCGTAATCTCCGAGCCCGTCGCGGGCAGCAAATGAAGGCGGCGGCGGCGGCGGTGGCGGCGGCGCAATATGAAGAGAAAGAGGGGAGAATTGGGGCTGGTTGGGGAGAAGAAAGCAAGCAAGCAAGGAAGAGGATGAGAAGAGGAGAAGGGGGGATTATAACGGGAGGGGGCGTTGAGGAAGGAGAGGGGAAGGCCGGTGTGGGTAGAGGAGGAGGGATGAGCCAATCGCAGAAGAGGACGGGCCAAGAGTCAGGCAGGTCAGAGCGAGAGTCGGTCCATCTACCGCCACCTTCGTGCCGATATCTTGGCGGCGGATGGGCCCAGCTCAGCTTCACGTGAACAGAGAGTGTCCAAACTTCGCAAGACAAAGAGAGAGAGAGAGAGAGAGAGAGAGAGAGAGAGAGAGATGTGCAGGGCGCTCCATGCACAGACAAGCCCGAGCTGCGGGGAGGCGGATCGGGCCCTTCCTTGAAACGTCGTCCACACCCTGTCCGTCCCCATCTCCGCATATTCCCTTCCTTATCCGAATACACGAGCACCCCTCCCCTCTACGTTTTTTCCTCCCCACCAGCGACAGGACCGACCCTCCTCCGCCCGAGCCCAGGAAAACACCCTCACTCAATAAACTCAATATTTATAGAGAGAGATGTAGTGATAGAAAGAGAGATGGCGTGAGATGCAGTGATGGAAAGAGAGATGGTTGAAGTGGGCTCCGCCGGAGAGCTCGCCGTCCACAAAGACAGGAAGGGGGCCCAAAAACGTAGCTCCCCTACCATGTCCCTCGTTCCCCGGAACGATGCCACGGCCACCGGTATTTCTTTGGCTTCTTTCTTAGTAAAAGATAAGACATGAGGTTCATCACCATCTTTTTCTTTTGCGTTTTTGGGGACACCGAAAAGACACAGATTGATTTGATGGGTAGTCAGTAACGCGTCAAAAGTAAGCAGATTGACGCGTAGATTCCCTCCCCCGTGCAGCGAAGCGCATCGGATCAGATGGCGTGCTTCAGCTCCGCGTCCTCCGCCGCCACGGCGCTGAGCGCGAGGTTCTTGGTCGAGGGCAGGCCCCCCACAACGTCCTCTTCGATCCCGCACTCGTTATTTCCCCTCGCTATCTTGAAGTATCCATCCTGCCCCCAAAAACCAGACAACAGAACATCCCAACCCATCAAAAATTTGGCAAACGAAGGAAAAAAAACGTATCAGCAGAGTTCCACTCACATCGCCCCAGCCGCGGTTCCATTGGTTCGCCAGCAGCTGCATCGTGCAGGGAAAAGAGCGTATCAGCGGAGTTCCAGAACAACAATGATGACCATCACTAGAAGAAAAGGAAAAATTAAAAAAAAAAGGGGGATGAAGGAAGAACGGACCCAGTAGTCGTCGCCGCCGTCGACGGTGCCCCATCCGATGAGCTTCACCGCGTGGCCGCCGAGGACCTCCCCGGTCAAGTGCTTGTACACCCCCGACCGGTAATGCGCAAAGTCCTGCCCGCCGACGAGGCCGATCGATTAGACGAGCGTGGAGTGGAGAGAAGAAGAGACAGAAACGGAGAGGGAAAGGAGGAGCAGATGGCTTACCTCGTAGACGGTGAAGTCGACCTCCACGGGGCCGTTGGTGTAGAGCTCCGCCATGATGTCGCGCGGGTCCGAGCTCACTCTGTACGCGCTCACGCTGAAATGCTTAGATCTCTGCCAGACCTGGTTCCCCGCCTTGCACTGCTTCTCGCAGACCGGCGTCGGGTACTCGGGCTCGCACCCCGGATGAGAGCACCCGATCTGATCGAAGTACGGGTCGCACTGCAAAGTCAAATCCCAAAACCCCACTCAGATTGATCCAAACACGTATCTGATCGAAACAATTGACGATGACCCATGTCTCTATCTACGTGGGTCATCGTTCAGGAGTCTTCCTCTCATCATCAACCGTCGATCATGGTCGATGACGTTAACTAGTTGACGATTTTTCCTCTTCCTTTTGTGGGTGGGTTTTCTGAAGAAGAGTAAATGTCTGGCAGGGAATGGGAATTCAGCGAGCGATGGGTGAAAGAGTCGGTCGCACCTCCTCCGTGACCACGCCGCTCTGGACAAAGTATTGCCAGGCTAAGATGGGATATCCTCCGTCGCAGCCGTCGCCGCACATCACCCCGCAGCAGGAGAGAAGGTCGTTGACAGACAGCGTGATGTTCTGCTCGTGGGAATTCGAGAATCATGTCAGATTTTTTGTTCCTTCCTTCCAGCCGAGTTGAATTGAAGGAGAAGAGAAAAGAAAGATGGATGGATGGATAGATACCTGGCCGAAGTGGATGCAGAAACGGTCGGAAAGGGATTCGACGGCGCCAAAAGCCCAGCAGGAGCCGCAATGGCCCTGATCGAGAATCTTGCCGATGGTTTTGCACTGGGGCCACGCCGTCCTCGCGTCGAACTCCTTGGGAAGCGCTGCTTTGATGGATTCCGGATGAGTCTTCACCGGAAAATCGAAAAGACGGTTCTTCGGCAGCGGCTTAACACCCAGCATACGCTTGAATTGCGAAAACTGCGCACGAGGAGGCCGGCATATTATTATCATCGGAAAAACAACCGAGGAAGGAGGAACGATGAATTGGGAAAACAAATAACACTCAGTCCTACCGTGTAATTGGACAAGGCGGCGTTCAAGTCCGCTCGCCATCCCGCTTCGGGGTTGGAGTTCACCTCCCTCACGATGGATTCCTACGTTGGGGCATACAAAATAAAAAAAACCCAATCAAACGTCGCGGACGAAGAATAAGTCGATTTGATCGGGCGATAATGAATCCATCAACGACCCACTAATTTCGTGGATCTGAACTTTTACTAAACGGTGAATGATCACGGAACGGTGAGTGGTAGGAAGGGGAACACCTACCTTGAGGATGGGTCTGCGGCTGTCTTTCTCTCCGAGCCTGATCACGGGGAAGGGTTTCACCGCGGCCACCTGCAGGCAAGACGAATGAGCCGATGATGAAAATACGTGGACGAGACCAACGGAGATGTGCAACGGGGCGCTACTTGACCGAGGAAGGCGAGGACAAGGAGGCCGGACAAGGCAACCACAGTCACGGCCCGGGGCGTCGCCGCCATGGTCGTCCTCCTGATCTTGAAAGGAATCGCGTCCCGCCCCGCCCCGCCCCGCCCCGCCCCGCCCCGCCCCGCAAGCGATGGTTGGGGAAGTGGGAGGGGAAGGCAGGGGATTTTATTATAGAAGACGGGGCAATCACGGCGCCTGATCTTCCCCGATCGAGATCGATGTGACGTCGCCATCGAAATTATGAAGATATCGAGACGGAGGAGCAGAGACAAGAGTCCTGCACGCAAGGCGCGAGGGAAGGAGGACCGTAGATTTCCGCTCAGGGCGTGCCAGGGAACGCTCCGATTGGATCGCGCCGCCTCCCGCGCCGCGGGCCGATCCGCCGTCTAACAGCTCGTCGTTGATTGGCTCCCCGCACGTATGGGCGCCACTGGCCCACCACCCTCCCGGAACACATGAATAATTCAGTTTCAACTTTCAATTGCAGAGATAATATCTGAGGTGGAAAAGACGGCGCCAATTAAAATATCGGGGGGGGGGGGGGGGGATTATGAGAAATATCTTGTATGCTGTCAGTAGATTTCGGTATCCATATATATGGTGTTGGAGTTTGGATATTGATAGTTACATGGGGATATTATGAGGCAAATATAATATTAAAAATCTAAAATACAGCTCTACTTCCAAACGATAATGTAATATGAGAAATACGCGTCAGTAGACATGGTCGTTCTATTCTGTTCGTTTAAAACGAACAAAAAATTCGCACAAACGAACCGCACAGGGGTCTGTTCGCTGTTCTGTTCGTTTTATGTGCGAAAATTAGAACAGATGTTCGAACAAATGCACACAATTCGTACAAATTCACACAATCCGCACAAATTCGCACAATCCGAACAAATTCGCACAAAACGAACAAATTCGCACAAAGGAACAAATTCGCACAAAACGAACACAATTCGCACATGAAGTGGAAAAATTGCATATTTTGCTTGTAAATTGCATGAAATTGCACAGATTTGGTGAAACATTGCCCTGTATGTAGGAGAGTAAACTGAACTAAAAATATTCTAAGTTATTGTATATATTTAACTAACATATAGAAGAGGAGAATAACAATTTAAATGGATAGTTTAGTAGGGAATGTTTGTTGTCATGATGAATTAATTTTCTAAGATGGTTGCAAATTCTCAAAGATGACAAGTGCGAATAGAAATTGTAATTAACATTACAATAAGAAGAATAGAAATTTCAGTGGTAGATGAATTATTAATCTATAAGTGAGTGATAATTTATTTTTAAAAAAAATTGAGAGTTAAAACTAAAAATGAGGAAAATGATAAAGAAGCGTACCCTAATAAACTATCCTACTAATCTATCACACTTGTTTAATTGAAAAAATTAAATGTGGCATTTTTAGTTTTAATTGTTTAGCTTAAAGTAGTTTGGTTATGACTTGTTATTACTCACTGGAAGTTAAAATGACAAAATTAATGAGTCCACGCACAACGACAATTACTACGTAAAAGATGTCCAAGTGCATTTAGGAAACGGTTACAAATGGAAAAGTCAAAGTGCATTTAGGAAAGGTAAATGATGTTCTGCCAAATTAGTTTCATAAACATCAGAGCTGGGAGGCGAAACGATGGATGTTTTTCTTGACAACATCAATCATTGTTGGAGTGAAATTGCAGCGCTCCCAGAATTCGCTGTCATCCCATTGAGTATTCAAAACTCGTTCGGCATTTGTCGCAAGCTTGAAGTCTTTTTTCAGGACAGCAACAATGTCTATAAGCATGCGCTGATAGCCTATGACAATAAATTGCTCTTTTATTGGGGAAAATTGTTCTGCGTTTCCCCCATCTGTATTGTTTGTGTGTGTATTGACGTCATAATCGTCCGGTTTAGAGTCCGAGCTGATGACAACAACAGTCGGGCCTTGGGGTTGCTTTTGCATTCCTCGTTGTAAAAGTCGCACACTTCTTCGTGGGGCGCCCCTATATTTGGTTCCTGCGCCCTCCATTGCCTTCGCGTCGTTGTGGATGTACCTGCATTTTGTGGGAGACGTCATAATATGTATGTGATGAATGATAACATGCACAAATAATTGTGCTTGAAACCAATAGGGACACTAAAAGAGAGCGAACACACTTTAACAGACAAACATAACAGTCGAGGAGCATTTAAAGGAGAAATAAATGAGGATATATGAACATTCTCACTTGTAACAAGAATAACTTTTGTGGATCATTCTGTGCTTGAACATCAATAGTCAACGTATCATTGACGTTCATAGATGAGATTCGTGGCATACTTTCTGTTAGAGGGTAGTTCAAGAGTTAAAAACACTAACGTTGCTGTTCTAGGGTGCGTCGACACGAATGTCGAATGGCCCATCATCTTCATCACCGTCTTCGTCCTCATCCGCTCTCAAATCGTCGTTGATGTACCATGACTTCAACATCATTAGGACTTCTACGCTATCTACTATGAGTCGCGAGCACCTGTAGTTGATTACACGGCGACCTTCTGAGAATAGAGGCTCACACGCCGCACTCGTCGCTTACACAGCTAGGAATTCCTTTGCAACCAGCGCTAACGTAGGTAAGAAAGCTGACCTGTTAAGAGAGTAAAATTGATCAGATATGCAATCATGGAAGCAAGAGAATAGGACTATGAAAAATGTAAATTTAATGCTACCTGTCGTCTTCCACCAATGCAACACCTCTGTGCCGAAAGCTGGGGGGACCGTCACATATACATCGAGCTCCTCAATAGGATCAACTCTTTGTGGTAGTTCAGAGGGATCTAGTAGTTCTTCTAGCTCCATTTGTATGAAATCACTCGTCATTGATAGAGCAGATCGTTCGGTGGATCGACTCCCAACATTCCTGGATACCGAATGGGACTCCAAGATATTGCGAACGGTAGACAAAACATCATTCTTCGCATGTGGATCAATCTAGCGAAGCTTCATGGATTGGTCGAGTTGCGAGGCAATAGTGAAAGCCTCATTTCGTGTCAGTAAGGAGACATATTTGTCTAACTTCACCCGCATAGCTGAACATACATTAGATAAGGCGTTCCTTTGCCTAGCGGACATAGCGTGTCCAACAGGAAGCATGGAGGAGTCCGTAACTCCCACTCTAATACGCTCAAGGTGCCTCATCATACCCTTAATAATGACTATACCCTCATTTGACGTCGGTGACTTGCTCCGAATAACGACAGAGGTACCGTGCCAGAGTAGTTTGAGTAAGTCAATAAATTTTTCAATGAGGTCCCACTCTGCATCAAGTAAAGAACGTTTGGGAAGCATGTTTGACATCATCATATCGATGACAAATTTCTTCTCAATGCATCCGCGGAGCATTTTGAAAGTCGAGCTCCACCTTATAGGGCAATCTATCGAGATCCTCCTCGTGCTTGACATATTCAACTGTTGGTAGTAGGAAAAAAATTTGCCTCTTTCTTCGACGATCCTCGTATAGCGACAACCGCCTCTCTCAGGCGCCGAACAACGTCACCTAAGGAAATTGCAGGAGTATCCGACTCCTCTACATCAAAGACGTTGTCAATGTCTGTGAGGTCTACTTCGTCAATGAAGGTTGCCTCAGGGCCATCGTCGACGACATCGAGCGCCTTCAGTCTGGCCTGCATAACTAAGTTGATCACATGCGCAATACACAACACATGTCTCTTTGTAGTAAAACGGGCGTTCCCAGAGCGCAACTCTTGTTCTAATGTCGCCATCATGGTTGAATTATTCGACGCATTGTCCGTTGTCACCGCGCAGACCTTTGCGCTCAACTTAAAATCGGCGAGAACCTCCAACACAATCTCGCTCAAGCACTCCCCACTATGCGACCCCTCCAACTGACATATAGCGAGGACACATTCACACATCTTCCATTTTGTATCAATCCAATGAACGGTGAGTCCTAAAAATGAGATTCGATTGGCAGAAGTCCAACAATCTAAAGTTAATGGCCACTTTTTCGACACCCTCTAGTTGGTCGCGAATACCAATCTTCTACTCAGTGTAAAGCTTAAAATCTTTTTCCTTCACAGCCCTTGTCGATGGGATCGAAATCTCCTCCTGTGCGATGTATCGCAGTAGTCGTATGAAGTATTTCTTGCATACAATGTTCCATGGTGCGGTTGACTGACAAATGAACCGTACAAGCTCCTCTTTTGTTGTCTCCGATGTGCGACCAGTGAAGTACAATTTTTCTGTACTTGGTCTATCAAAGATGTTCGCCACTGACGGTTGGTTGGAAGAGCTCCCTTCTTGAACATTCAGTTTGTTATACTCTTTACGGTGCACATTTAGAAAATGTCGCCATAGCACCGTATTGCAGCTACACTTGTTCTGCTCTACTGTCACTACACAACCCCTAGTGCGAGTCGCACATAAATTGCATGTGAAAACCCTAGGCGCCACCTCTGTGAAGTGTACTCGGGCAGCGCATTCGTTCTTTCTCTTCCTCTTCTTTTGGTTGTGGCCAACACTCCCCTCTGTCGACGCAGAGCTCTTGGATGAGGCAGAGGTATGCAATTGATGTGTTCTAGGCATCTTAAGCTACAAGATCATCCTAAATTATGAGAAAGACAAATAAATCAATTGGGAGGTAAACATACAGAGAAATCAACGGAAAAGTTAGCAAACATTATGTGATCCAATTTTACGCCACATAGTACAGATAGGTTGTTTTATCGAAAAGATCATTGTCTCATGGATCTAACACAAATACCATGGTTCTGAAATTTTAATCAAGGATATAGCAACCATTCCTTCTTAAATAGACTCAAACATCAGCACTGAAAGAATGCAAGATGGCAAGACAAACAAGAATATACGCTGACATAGAGAAATGGTGAAATCAACGTAGAGAAGAGGAAAGTATTTGGAAACACCAAGCCAAATCAGCACGAACTAAAATCAGTTTCAATAATAAAAACTAACCCAAAACTACGCAGCTCCAATTCCAGATGACTTCAGAAATGGTCTCAACGCTTCTCAGCCCGAATCCGCCTCAGAACAGTGATCTTGTCGAGTGCATTCCAGAAGTAGAGAGACAGTGAGAGAGAGAGATACGTCGAAATGGAGAGGGAGCAGGAGAGGAAGAGTAAATGCAATAGGGGGGGACAGAGAGTTGGAGAAGAAAAGGAAGATGGAGATGGAGAGACAAAGGAAAGGATAGGGATAGGGAGAGGAAGAGTGATTAAGAGAAGGGACAACGGAGAATTGGGAAAAAGAAGATGGACAGGGGGAGACATAGAAATGGAGAGGGATAGAGAGAGGATGAGCGATTGAGAGAGAAGGGGGGCAGAGTATCTCAGAAGAAGAGAGACCGTGAGAGGGGGAGACAGATATATTAAATAATAAATTAGAATAATGGCCAAAGGATCAATCGACAAGCCCAATAAGTTTATATTACGCTCCATAGTGTCATTAATTGGACCTATCATTGTATTTTAGTCTTATGGGACATGTAAATAATTCTTCTCTTTTCATAATGATTGAAATAAAGAAACATACACGTGATGTGTGACAAAAATTCATATTAAAATTAAAGTAGAATATTGCCCAAAGGATCATAGGGAAGCTCAAAAGTTTTACATTCTGCACATGATAGTTTCTTACATTTGACCCACATCCATTTTTTAGCCTTACTCATGGGACGTAAATAATTTGAAATGTTTGTCATCAATTGAAAAAAGCTAATTTAGAAGAGATCTGTGATAAAATCATTATCAAAAAAAAAATGTGACAAAGGATTAGAGAAGAAGCCCAAAAATTATTTACATTCAGTCCAGTATAGTTTCTTACATTTGAGGCCTACTCATGGGCTGTGTAAATAATTACCGTTTCAAATAAGACAATATACACTCAATCTGTGATGCACCTTACATTCAAAAATAAATGGAAATATATTTTCGTGATATGATCATGCCGAGTATGAGAAACCATTCAGAACTATTTGTTTTCGGAAAAAAAAACCATTCAGAACTATGTAAACTGAAAACAACCAAAATTATATAAATTGAATGAACTTCGAACGGATATAGGGAAGGCATGGTGAGGCCCAAGATTTTGCATTCTACACCTCACAGTTTCCTAAATTGACCCTATCATATTATTCGAGCCTTTCAGAGGTGACATGTGAATAATTTCCATTGTTTTCCCTTATAAAACAACATATTATACAATACACGTGATCCGTGATATTGCGTCTAAAAAAGGAAATAAAAAGGGAAATCACATGATACCTCCATGTTAATACTTGGAAAGTATCAAGTGATCTGTGATATTAGATACTATATGTAAATGGATGGAAATATATGATCAGTTAAAAGTTTATGAAGTTTGCATTTTTAATAATTTATATTGTCTCAGTGAATCATGACAAATTTGGTTTCTCCTTAACCATACGTATCCACATAATAGACCAATGCATAAGTTAATTTACATCATATCACATGATTTAATCTTTTGGAGAACGACAAGATTACATGGTATGCCTTCTCCAAAGGCCCATGGAAACATAAGCAAAAAAAATATAGGGAAAGTGTCCTTTCCGTATGAAGAGATTGTCTCATATTTTTTCATGGATGAAATCTTCTGTTGCCGCGGATGCTAATCACTAAATGTTGAGTAAGAAACTGAAAATATGTTTTAAAATATATAGATTAGATCATTTTGTATTTAGATTCTGTATAGTAGCATGGACGAGCTTTGAACAACAGCTTTTAAAAATAGAAAATAATAAAAATCATCATAATGAATGTACTATAGTTAGTGATTAATGTGACAATATTTTACAGCCCCTGAAACATTGACGAGGGAGAGGGAGAGGCCTAGAGGGAGAGGAAGAGTGATTGAGAGAAGGGACAATGGAGAAGTCTAAAAAAGAAGAAGATGGACAGGGAGAGGCATAGGAATGGAGAGGGAGAGGGAGAGGGGGAAGAAGAGTGATTGAGCGAGGCGGAGCCGAGATTTGGAGAAGAAGAGGGAGAAGGAGAGGGGGAGGAAGAGTGATTGAGAGAGGTGGAGACAGAGAATTGGAGAAGAAGAGGGAGAGGGAGATGGGGAGGAAGAGTGATTGAGCGGGGTGGAGACAGAGATTTTTAGATGAAGAGGGAGAGCGAGAAGGGGAGGAAGAGCGATTGAGAGGGGTGGGGACAGAGATTTGGAGAGGGAGACGGAGACAGAGAGGGAGAGTTATTGCGAGAGGAAGAGACAGAGCATTGGAGAAGAAGAGGGAGAGGCCTTCTGTGAAGAAACAAGAATAGGGAGAGGGGGACGGAGAGAGGAGCGACGAGAGCGAGAAGAAGAGAGAGTGATAGAGCGGGAGACAGAGAACCAGAGTGAGAGTAAATGTGAGAGATGGAAAAATGGATAAGAATAGAGAGACGATGGGTCACTGAAAGAGAGAAGAAGGGAAGGGAGAGGAAGAGAGCATGCGTACCTCGTGGAGAGATCCGACAGCGACGGCCGACGAGGAACGGAATGAGTAGCCGAGAAGGGAGACGGGGAGATCGTTGGCCGACAAGGGAAGGAGGGCGCAGCCGAGCAGGGGGAGCTGGGAGAGCAGCGATGGACGAGGCACAGAGAGTCGCAGAGAGAAGAAGGGGAGGACAAATACCTAAAAATCGAGAAGGGGGATGAGAGTCGACTCAACTCAGTCTAGAATCGAGACTCGAGAGAGTAGAGATGGGGTCACGGGGAGATGGAAGGCCGACGAGGGGTTTCTTTTTCTTTATTGACAAAAAAAAATTCGCACAATGCGAACCACACAGGGGTCTGTGCGAATTTATGTTCGTTTTCAACTTTGTTCTGTTCGAAAATCCGAACAGAACGCACAAATCGCTCAAATTCGCACAAAGCGAACCGAACGACCATGTCTACGCGTCAGTTATACCACAATTTGATACCAGTTGACATCTTTGCATTGATGCCAACACTTCTCACAAAGTAGCACCCAAAAGCGGGTGCCTTTATACGAGATCAATCTTAGTGATACCATATCTGCATGCTGAGAAAAGTCCTTTGCAAAAAGAACTGGTTGCAGACTCTAGAGTGAATCAGAGGCAATATTCTGTGAATGCAAAGTGAAAAAGAATTCCATTGGCGCCCCACCATTTCATGTGTATATCCTTCTCCATAATGTGCATATTATGTATTAGGGTCTCCAATTATTCCAATGATGTCTGCAATGCTGTTGTACACATAGCTTCTCTCATAAGATCCTTCTCAATGTGCATAGAAGGCCCATGGTTCCTTCATGTCTTTCTTCTAGGTTGGGAGTTATGAAAAAAACAATGATTAGGGATGTAATTGCTCGTTAAACATTGACCCTTGGAGAGATAGATCAAGAACTGCGATAGTTGGGCCAATATTGTCCATATGAAAGAAATGAATTATATTCATCAAGTTTTGTGTTCATGGCAGCACGCATAGTATTCAAAGATACCATCACATCCTTCATTATTTTCCTCCCCAAGAATAATGTCCCTTTGGTGATTCTTAAGGACGCCCACAATGTGATAGGTCAATGCACGCACAAGGAGGAGGATGTTGCCAATTACAAACTACATCTACCTTCTCACATGCTCAGTGGTGTACTCAAGCGACCAGAATATGAGGATGAACTTGGTGAGCATATCCCACTAGTCATGTAAAAGCTCCTTTTTTATTTCATCCCAATGTAAAGTAGTCAAAGCCCACACTGATGGCATCCCCTTTCTCAACAACTTTCCTAGGTACCTCATGAGTGACGCTCCACCAAATTGAAAGGTAGAGCTTTATTCATTTTATCTTCATTTGCTTCTGGTTACATAATGCTATATAATGTAGCAAGCACTTTATGAATCGACAGATTGCCCAAACAGCTATTCTTGATTCAGCGATTACATCACCAATAGAAATGGTGAGTCACTATGATCTTCCTAGCTTGTCGACAAGTTCTTCCACCTTAGAGTCGCCATCATGTAAATCAGTTGTTGTGTTAATAGTGTTCTCCTACTATATTGTGACTACTGAAGATAGTGAAATTAGATGTGATTGACAAGCCAAGCCTACCTTACATATCTCATACAATGTTGATTGATACATTGCATTCATTATATTGCATGTGGGATGCTTGTGATGAAATCCATGGATACATAATTGGATTTAGTGAATTATGATGAGATCACAAAAATAGAAATATGATGGGGGACCATCCGCAAGCTGAAGCACCAGGTCAACCCGCGGCGATATGTCAGCAACCACGTCGCGAAGCTCGAGCTGACGAGAAGGACCCGGGGTTCAAATACTCGGCGTGACGAGAAGGCTTCCCCTATTTATTTTCCCTCGCGTTTTCTTGAACTTTCTCGTTGTCTTTTGTTTGGGGAGGGCCTCTGTATTTTGGCCCTTCCATCGTATTTCGAACCACATTTTACGGGCCGACCCCTAGGGTTTCCTTTCTCCCAATATAAAAGGAGAAGAGATGCCCTAGAGGAGATTAGAGAAGTTGAATTGTGTTTTGCAGCTTGTTAGAAGGAGAGACCCCTTGAAGGAGAAGAGGAAGCCGCCACCGCCTCGCCCGCCGTCGCCAGTCGCCGTCGTTCTGCAAACCGAACCTACTACACCGGACTGTGCCGCTACCGCGTCGCCGCCACCGTCCTCCTTCCGTCTCTCAAAGGAGGAACCGCCGGAGCTCGCCGCCGCCGCCGCCAAGACGCCACACCTGCGCCGCCGTGATCGTCGATTCCCGCGCGGTGCAGCCGCCAGCTGACCCTAGCTCGATTGACAAGGAGAACCGGCTGCCCGTGCGCCCAGTTCGCCCTGCAGAGTCCTCAGGGGGTTGCCGGACTGCCAGACTAACCCCCTGGATCTCTTGACGCTGACCAGCCGCTGCCAAGATTGCTGGAGCACCCTCTTAGGCTGGCGTCGGAACCCTCGCCGAAGGAGGACGACGCCGAGTCAAGGACGAGTTGACTCAGGGCGAACGGACCGACTCCCACACTGAGTCAACTCAGTCCAACCCTACCGGCGAGTCACCACTGAGTTGACTCAGTGTGACTCGGATTCAAGTAAGGGCACTCGAAGGTAAAAACGCTGATCCGGAAGGGCATTTCTGTCAAGACAAAAAAAAGACAAGAGGAGAAGCATTAGGGCTTCAGCGGGCCGCCGCCGCCGCCGCTCGCCGCTGCCTGCCGCCGCCGCCGCCGTCGCTTGCCGCTGCCGGTCGCCTCCGGCCCCTGCCGCCACTACTCGCCGACGTCTTCTGGCGCCGCCGCCAGGTCCCGCAGGCGCCCTTGCGCCGCTGTGCCCGCCCGATCGCCGCCGCTCTTCAGCAAGAGGTCACCAAGGTGACCGCCATCGCCGTTCGGCCTCGGCCTCCCGTGCGCCCGCCGCCCCAGTGGGTAACCGATCTGGCCTCGGACGCGCCCCCCCTCCAACTGAGGGGGAACGGTTCCGCCCCGAAGCCCTCACCGGCTTCCCCGACCGGCGCCGCCGAGCACCGCCGTCAACCCGGCCTCGGACGCCCGTTCGCCCTCCAACTGAGGGGAAACAGTTCCGCCCCGCAACCCCACAGGCTTCCCCGACCGGCACCGCCGAACACCGCCGGCGAACCGGCCTCGGACGCCCGTCCGCCCTCGAGGACGTCCGCACCCAGGCCGGCCGAATCAGTTCGCCCGGTCGGCACCGCCAAGCGCCGACGGCAATCCGACCAGGCGCCCGATCGCCTTCCGCGACGGCAATCCGACTAGGGCCGCGCCCGTGCCTCGACCCATGGCCGCACGCCCCTCGCCCGTTCGACGCCCATCCGAAGCCCTCCGAGCTGAGCCGGACGTCGCCGACGCTCCTGCTCCTCGACGCTCTGACATCATCGGCCGACCAACCCAATTCGTCTTTCGACTCGCCGCGCCAGACCGCCAGGCCAATTAAAACTCGGCTTCGACCACCGCGACTACCAGACCTTAGTCCGCGGCTCCATCGGGCCTTGCCTTTCGCCGTTTCCCGTACGTTGGGTTTGGGGTAGCTATCTCCTCTCGTCTCCCCGTTTGACACTTTGTTTCCGGAATAGATAGTTGGATCGAGGATACCCGCTCCTACGGCATCCTTCGATTGATATATCGGGTCATTGGGAGTCGGATCGTACGTGACACGTGCGGGAACTCTTTCAGGGCTCCATCCTATTTCAGTTATTGCCGTAGTTCTCGTTATTTCATAAACGTGCATCCCCGCATTCAATAGCGAATTACGTGTTTGTTCACCGCCACCCTGTGTTGCAACGCGCCCCGTCGATCCCGGCCGTACGTGTTGCATCAAAATAACTAGTCTTTAAGCACATACTATAAATATTCATATTCAACTGATACACAACAAGGACATCAAAATATCCTAATAGAATGACTATATCCAGTCATATTCATAAGATAAGTATGTCAGATCCCTTTGGCCATTAGTGTGGAAACATTAAGGACCAATAGGGGTTAGTAGATATATTGTAAAATACTTTCTCCAATTATCCCTGTTATACATCAGTGCAAACTGGAGTGACATATAAGGGTTTGATAGTTAACCATATTCTTTGTGGCGGAGAACTGCAGGGAAAAGTGAACGATTACCCTAATGGGCGGCACCACATATCCGGATAGAATGTAATGGACCTTAGATTGCCTTTTCTTTTCTTTCAATATTTTTGGGTTTTTCTTGTAATTCCCGACGTCACAAGGGAGAAGGGTATAAAAGTCCTCTCCCTCAATGTAAACATTGATGAAATTTGAATAGAGAAAGCTTCATTTTCACTCATTAGTGCCGCCGCCGCCATGCTGCCGCCACGCCGACGCTTTCGCACCCAAGCTCTCCTCTCGTTTGTGACGAGCTGTTGCCATTGTCGGCGTCGTTTCTGTTCTTTGCAAGCTGTCGTTGGCATTGTTTCTGTCATCTGCAAGGTGTCACCTTCGTCTTCACGGATGCCACCACAGATTTCCTCCGCTGTCCTGCATCACTTAGTCAATTGGGAGTCTTACATAGACGAAAGGTTATACATATATAGTAATTAATAGCGATAAAGGTTCATAAGATAGTTTATGTAATACTCTATAACTTCTATATCACAAGGTATAGATTGGTCCCTCACAAGCTGGAAAATTAAGTTATCTATTCATTTAAATATATTATCGGATAACTAATATGTATGCCAATATATTTAATTATTAAGGTTGGTTATTATATATTATAGTTAATAAATATATTATTAAATAAATGATACAGTATTATCTTTTATATCTTATTTAATTGATTCTTATTGTATAAAATAAAAGATGAGCTTTATCTAAAACATATATAACCAAATGAGGGCTGCACCAAGTCCCTCATTTCTGGAATTAATATACACTGAAATGAGCGCTATAGTGAAGCACTCTATTCTTAGTTTAGATACAATAAATGCAGTTTCACATTGATTTAATTTTAGAAACACAAATGCAAATGGGGGCATGGCAATATCTACAACCTTGAGGAAGTTGTTGATATCTACATATACACGCATGGAAGATATCTACCTACTCAAAGCGAAGTTATATATTTTGTGCACAGGTACTCGCATAAAGAAATGAACTCACTTGGGGAGTTAGTTTATTTTTTATGCATGCAAGGCTGCCTCCCTTTAGGTCTCATGGTGAATTTGCTTTGGAAAATTCAAAATAAAAAAACTTAAATCGAGATTGCCTTGGGAATTTGAAAGTCTGGAAATGTGAATTCACTTTTGGATCAACCATGTTTCCGATACGTTGTCAAACGACCAGTCGTTGACACAAGACACAACACGTATCTTGCATCAACGATTGCCAAGGGAACTTTCAGTTCAAATAACCAATTACCTTCCTGATTTCCAACATTCTATAACTAAGTTATGCATGCATCAATGAACGCTTTGAGTTTTACCTATGAAAATATTGCGGTAAATACTCTGGTATGTAATTAAAACCTGATCCAACTATGCATCAAAATACTGATTAGACATATGAGTATATAATATATTGTGCCATAAGTGTGATGATCACTTTCTAATCAACCTTCTTCTTATGATATTCAATAATCTGATCCAGCAATGGTCAGGTTGTTATCAAATGAAAATATCTAACTCTGATCAAAGTTTGATCATAATCTGATCAGATTTTATACAAGGTAAGCCTGCAAGCAAGTGATAGGTCTGCTTCTGATGATGTGCCAGCCTTATAAAACAACGGACCATATTCTGATCATAATAAGATGTTTGATTCTGATAAAAATTTGAGCACAATCTGATTATATTATATATCAGGTCTAGATCACGTTGATCAATAAGTGATCGACCTAGATCTGATGACACACTAGAATATCACAAGACGATGGTCCAAATAATGATCAAAATAAGATTTCTGAATCTGAGAAGAATCTGATCTCTCTCTGATCATATTTTTTGTCGATGATGAAGCACTCCTATCATCAAGTGATCCACTTGCTTTATATGACATACCATGAACCTTCAAATGTTTGAGGACTTGTTATGATAGCCAGGGGTTCAAACTCAATAAGAACATTATTTTGTATATTTTTAAACAAGTTACTCTGGCTTGGTATGAAAAACTATTGTAACTCTTTTTTTAGACATGATTATATAATGAGAAACATGGATCCTAAAATTTGAGTAGTCAGAAGTATCATAACATTACATAATAATGCCATTGCTATGAATTTTGGGTTTAAATAGCAAATAATTATGCATTGAATCCTCCATCTTTATGCATTTTTGTATTCGTAGTAGGTAACTTCTTGACATTGATACAACATAATTTGAAATGATTTTTGTAGAGAAAATTACAGACAGTTTTACTAAAAAAAGGTGATATTTAGTTCAAATGTAAATATTTTAACACCAATAGCATATATTTTATCTTACACTTTATAAGAACAAACATACTTTATTCACAATTATATTTTTTGAATATGATCTCACAAAGTCCATTACTTTCAGTTACATATTTCATGCAACCCCAATAGAAATTGTGACTCTATCCCCACTGTTGTGTTTGAGGGAGAACTATTTACATCGTTGGCTTTTCTACTTTTTCAGTTATGTAGTACTATTATTTATTTGTCATATGTATCTGAATTCAACAAGCAGGAAAATCACAAATTTTCAATGGATTCCCATGGATAAGTTGCTATATATTTGTCATAGCAGAATCCTCGACATAAAAATTCTGTGGACTAGTGGCTTGACAAACTGAACTAGTAGAATGGGTGAGATGTTGGATCTTAATATGGGGATACACACAATGTGCTGTATATCATGGTTATTATTGCAAGTTTTTATCCCATTTAATGTGGTTTTATAAGGACGGGATTAAGGCATAATATGATCATGTTGCTATGGTTGCACATTTGTAAAAACCGGATCAGTTACATAACCGTAATGGGTGGTTTTGTAAACTGATGCCCATGAAAGGCCTATAAAAGTATGGTTGTGGTCCCTGAATCATGCAAGTATGAGAGACCCTCCAGACCCCATTTGCAGATGAGGATTCAGTCTCCCCTGCATTGATTCAGAAGATCCACTCCAATCCATTCAAAGGAAATGGAAAACGGTATGCTTCCGCTAACGAATTTTTCTATCATGAGAAACTACTTGGAAGATTTGGCCGCTACCAATCAAAATCACAAATGATTAGTGGAATATAGCGTGGTAGAACAAAGAACATGAGAGCCAGTTGCCACTACAAAATAATGTATTGACAAGTATAGGAATGGAGTGCAGTAAAAGGAAGAGAAAATGCGGATGGTAGGTGGGGGTCATCTCATCCCCAAACTATCACACCTGAAAAGCTCAGGGAGCTGCAAAATGTACAGCGCCAGAACTACCCAACTTTGTATTATCATCATTACCACCACCACCACCACCATCATCAGCAGCAGCATTGTCACCCTTAGCATCATCATCAGTCATCCTTGTCATTACCATCATCATTACCCTGATCATCATCAGTCAGCCTTGTCATTACCATGCCATTGCCATAAGTTGGCATCATTTTCTGTTGGTGTCTGCAGGGACGTGGGTTGGGCTGGCGGAGGGGGCAGCACCAGGGCCACTGAGATCAAGGAGGATGGAGAGGTCATAGGGCTGGGCGGCAGAGGAGGAGGCGTCGACGACAAGGGAGGAGGACATGCTCTCTGCTCGGTGTGGGGTGTTTGATCCTGACGTGGACAGGCTAGAACTGGCTGAAAGCACCGGCTGTCCTGGGTGCCGGTTCCTCCTGACGGACTCCATCTCCTGCCCTGTTGGCACAAATGTCCGGCTCCGGTACTTTCTTGCACTCTCCTCCCCTTCACTCATGTTGTGCAGCACATACTCGTGGTATGTAGGAGCGAACTGGTGAGTGCATGCAACAAACAATTCAGTAGGCAAATAATTGAATAATCAAAGAGACAAGCAAACAACCCACCTGGTGGACGGTGTCGTGGTAAAAGTCATTGAACATGAGGGCATGTGCGAGGCTTGCCGTGAATCCCGCCGATGCGCCGACATTGGCGCCGGCATACTCTTTGTAGGGAAAGGCATACAGGTGACCCACTGCCGCTGCCAGCATCTCCACGCACAGAATCAGGTTCTGCATGTCTGCTGCCTCTTCCGCTCCGTCTATTAACCCTGACTTGGCCGTCAGGAACACCAGCACGCCCTGTTCCACCACAATAGATAAACAGGTGATGCATCCATTCATGCATGCACAGATCATAGATGTATGTCATGCCTGGAAGTGTATGTACCTGCCAGTAGGTGAGGAAGATCACGGACTTGATGAGGAGGAACTTGGGGACAGGGTTGAAGGGCCGGAGAAGGTCTCGGCAGGCAAAGTAGAAGAGAGCGAGGGCATACAGGGCCATGGAGTAAGACACGGTGTAGATGAGGGTAATGTACAGGTATGCCTGGTTCACACTGAAATTCCCATCCTTGTACTTGCCCTTTGCGTACAGAATGAAGGTGATGGCCACCAGGATGGGCTTCAGAATCACAAACTGCAGGCAACCTTGCTTGCACTTCCGAATGAACCGCCTGGTCGATAAGCACGATGAGGATAATGATGATGATGATGATGATGATGATGATGATGATGATGATGATGATGATGATGATACTGATGACATGGATGAACGTACCCATCGAGAGGTATGGCGGGAAAGCAGCATGTCATCAAGCACCAAGATGGCTTCAAAACCTGGCCATTCAGGCTTATGACCACAGCCCCAGGTCCCCCAACCCACGCTAAGCAAAGAGAAAGGAAATTGTAGATAACCCACGCTTCATAGCTGAAACATTGAGGATAATATTTTAGAGAAAAATATAGAAAATTTTGCTTGAATAAGATGCTGAGAGGATAGCAGTCATTACAACTCACATTTCCCGAATTGAATCAAAATAGATGGACTTCTCATTCAGTACGAGGGATAGAAAGGACATCAACGCAAAAACCTGAAACAATCAAAGCAGATGGATGTTACAGGCTGCCGATCCTGAAAGATATTACATGGAAAGTCACACACGAGAACCGCAAACAGGGGTCACATTGAAAAAATATTCATTCAAACTTTCTGGATAAGAAACAACGGGGCATATTTAATAAGTAAAATCTTAGCCAATTTATTAGAGAATGGAATAATAATAAACTCATTTCTGATCCCTTAGAATCAAAAGAGAAAAGAAAGAAAAATAATTTGAATTTGTGGCATTTAATGCACATAGATTCTCAACACAACGCAAGAAGATTTTAAAAATTCTACGCCACATTTTATTCCAAAAAGATATTTCATTATCACTCCACAACCGTTATCCATCTGATAAAAGACCATATCGTACCACTAGAGGAAAAGGTGATGATAATCGGTTAATATGTAACCCAGCTGCCTGGCTAATGTATCATTCACCAACACAACCCACAGGATGCAAATCTTTTCCAGTTTAAATCGGAAAGAATGGAACTACAGTTCAGCAAAAGAGAGCTAGAAATAAGTAAATACATTACATAGTGCGACAGAGAGGTCAGAGAAAGGAGAGAGATGAGAGACGAAAGAGACATAGAAGGAACTGGCGCGCGGACTACAGCAACTTCACTCCTCGCAAACAGAAATGGAGAGTGAACTTTTACTTGGAGATATAAGTGGATAATTCATTTTCCTTTCTCCCTATATCTGGGTCCCAAAAAATATAGATGAAAAACGGAAACGGAAATGCAAAATGACTACAATACTGCTAACGCATATGAAGTTATAACATAATCTTTGTACAGTGTCTATGGGTGCAGTTCTGATGAAGAACAAAAGTAATGCTCACTTCGAAAGATTAGACAAATGTCAAGTACGTACATGAACTGCATACTTTTGTTTGAGGAAAAATAAACAGCATAATTGTTAGTTAAGTGCTTATCCTCCTCTTGGGCCCTATTCTATAAGCCCTTTAGGAGCTCTTATTTCCTCTCTCTCATAGGGTATAAATACCCCAATGTAAGCCACTTACTTTCTTATGTCAATCTATTCTCTCATTTCTCAACCTCCATCGACCCTTCTTCTCCTCCAAACTCTCTAGGGTTTGTCATGGTATCAGAGCTCTAGGGCTCCTGATCTTCCCTCTCCTCTCTAGGGTTTGACATCACCCTTTAGGGTTTGAGATCCCCTTGATCTCACCCTCCCTCCCTCCTCGCAGCAGCCTCCTCGCAGCCAGCACAGCCGCGCAGCAGCCAGCCGCGCGACCAGCCGCCGCGCGACCAGCCGCCGCGCGACCAGCCAGCAGCGCAGCAGCCAGCCGCCGCGTGACCAGCCAGCCGCACAGCAGCAAGCCGCGCAGCAGCAAGCCGCGCGACCAGCCGCGCGCACAGCCAGCCGCGCGACCAGCCAGCAGCGCAGCAGCCAGCCGCCCGCGACCAGCCAGCCGCACAGCAGCAAGCGGCGCAGCAGCAAGCCGCCGCGACCAGCCAGCCGCACAGCAGCAAGCCGCCGCGCGGCCGGCTCAGCAGCCAGCACAGCCGCGCAGCAGCCAGCCGCGCGCCCCGCCGCCGCGCCCAGCCAGCCGCCGCGCGACCAGCCAGCAGCGCAGCAGCCAGCCGCCGAGCGACCAGCCAGCCGCACAGCAGCAAAGCCGCCGTGCAGCCCGCTCAGCCGCGCAGCCAGCCGCGCAGCCCGCAGCGCAGTCAGCCGCGCAGCCAGCCGCACAGCCAGCCGTGCAGCCAGCCGCACAGCCAGCCGCACAGCCAGCCGCACAGCCAGCCGCGCAGCCAGCCGCACAGCCAGCCGCGCAGCCAGCCGCACAGCCAGTCGCGCAGCCAGCCGCGCAGTCAGCCGCGCAGCCAGCCTCACAGCCAGCCGCACAGCAAGCCGCAGCCAGTCAGTTGCTGTGAAGGTCAACTGTGGCGAAGAGCAGCCGCCGCCGCCGCCGCCGCCCCCCCAGTTTTTTTTCTTGAGGAAACCATGCCTTACACAGAGACCGACTTTGCGGAGAAGCCGCTCTCCTACAAGATCACTCATCCGTTGCCTCTGGTCCCGGAATCAACTCTTCTCCGCGGCCCGAATCTTCTGCAGTGGTCTCGCTTCATCGAGACCACCCTCAAATCCCGTCAACTGTACAAGCACTGCACCGAGCATCCCTTGACCGCCGATCACCCTCACTATGCGGCTTGGGACGCCGAGGAGCAGTTCATTCTTGGGTGGCTGTCCACGTTCACATTGGCCCCCGATTTCCGCGACCGCTTTCCCCATCAGAAAACGGTCAAAGGGTTTTGGGACCAAGCCACGAAATTTTGCGGGCGGGAGAATGATTGGTGGCGCATCTACGCCCTCGCTGCTCAAGCTTCCAACCTGAAACAGGGCTCTCTGTCGATCTCCGATTATGCTCTCGCACACAAGAAGGCGAGGGATGAAGTGGACCACTACCTGCCAACGGACGACCCCACGTGCAAGACCTATCAGAACATGCTTATCCTGCGCATCATGGGGTTTCTCAACGGCCTAAACCGGGAATATGAGGCCATTCGTCGTCGGGCCCTGCACAACAAAGATGGCCCTCCGGATCTCGAGACGTTGGTTCAGGAGCTCCAGGAGGAAGAGAGTCATCTCCTTCTCCATGGGACTCCCACCTCCGACCCGGCTGAGTCCTCTGCGCTTCTGGCAGCACCTGCTGCCGCTGCTGGGCAGTCCTCGGCCCTCTTACCGACTGCGGCAGCCGCTGCCCGCCCTGCAAAAACACCCGTCTGCACCTATTGCGGGAAGCCGGGCCACTGGAAGAACAAGTGCACTAAACGTCTCAACGACTGGCGAAAGATGAAAGAGGCGGACAGCAAGGCCATGTTGGCCCAATCTGAATCTTCCCCGGCCCGAGCACGCCTACCACGGCTCTGGACAGCATCCAAGCCGAGCTTGCCCGGCTCCGTGATCAGGTGGCAGCCATGCAGCCTTCTTCGACCGCCTACTTCGCACATTTGCGTGCGTCTTCCTCCCCTGCCGACACTTGGTATTGCGGCCATACGGCGTTTCACTCGCGGTCGACGGGACACGACTTGGGTGCTTGACTGGGGCCACTGAGCACATGACCCCTCAACACTCGGTTCGTCTCACGTCCGGCATAGTGGTGCACGCACTGTTCTCACGGCCGGGGTGGACGACTACGTGGCTGGAATCGGGCAGTCTATGTGGACGGCCTTGGTGGTCCGCAACGCCCTCCACGTTCCCGACCTGCGGGCTGTACTTCTGTCACCACAACGCTTGTTGATGCCGCCCAGTGCTCATTTCATCTCCAACCTGACGGCATGTTTCTGTCTGACAAGGTCGGCCGGACTACACGGATTAGGCGGAGAACGGGCTGCTGTTGCTGGATGATGGGGACGGTCGCAGTGCTTCGCGGTGCACCGGACACTTCGGACGGGGCCGAGCAGCGGTGGGGACGACTCCTGATGACGCACCAGCGCTGGGCCACCCGCCTTTGCGACTCTTCACCGTCTTTCCCTGAATTATGTTCTGGCTTGGACCTTAAGACCTTGGTGTGTGACGCTTGTCAGTTGGCGGCATCGCCGTTCTTCCTTCACTCCGCCTCGGCTCACACATCTGTCCCGCTGTTCCGGTGCATAGCGGCGTGGGGACCTGCCCGAAACCTAGCTTGAAAGGTCATCGGTACTTCCTTCTACTTGTGGGCGAGGCAACTCGCTATATGTGGGTCTACCTCCTCACCGCGCGAAGTCGGAAGTTGCGCAGAATGTCCGTCATTTTTGTGCGATGGTGGCGACGCAGTTTGGTCGGGGTATCCAGCGGTTTCGCTCGGATAATGCCCGCGACTTCTTCAACAACGACCTCGACGCCTTCTTCGCCGACCGGGGGATCCTCCACGAATCTTCATGCCCTGCCACCCCGGAGCAGAACGGACTAGCCGAACGTCGCATCGGCTATGTCACCTCGACGGCCCGGACGCTCCTTATCGACGCCAAGGCCCCGTGGCCGTATTGGGGCGATGCCGTTCTGACGAGCACCCATCTCGTCAATCGCATTCCCACCCAGCTGTTGGCGTTCTCTACCCCCCTGGACCGGCTGAGCGCGGCCTTCCCCGACACGTGCCTGCGGACGGGTCTCTTGCCACGGATATTCGGCTGCACGGCATATGTCCACGACACGTCTCCGGGCCGGACAAAGCTTGACACTCGTGCTGTTCGGTGCGTCTTCGTTGGGTACTCCTCTCTTCAGAAGGGGTATCGGTGCTACCATCCGCCGTCTCGGCGATACTTCATCTCGGCAAATGTCACCTTTGCCGAGCATGAACCCTATTTTGGGGACCACTCTTCCTCATCCCGCCTCCCGTTGGATGAGGCTCCCTCGGCTCCCCACTTGGGGCCCGTTCCTCTCTTGGAGTCCACCGCTCCCGCATCTTCTTCCTCCTTCCATGATCCCTCTCCCTTTGATTCTTCTCCGTCGGTGACCCCCGAGGGGCCTTTGGACGTGCTGTCCTCCCCATCTTCGCTTCCCGCCATCCGGCATGCTCCTCCTCTTCCTCCTTCCTCCGATCAGTCCCCTCTCGAGTCATCCTCCTCGCTTCCCGTTGCGCCTCCTCCCCTTGATGACCCTTTCCTTCCCTCCCATGACGAGTCTTCTTCCCCTGCTCCGTCATCTGATTCTCCCGTGGAGGTTTCTCGTCCTCCCCCCGAGGACTCCCCCTCCCCCACTGCTTCCGCTCATCTTCCGTTGGCCGAGCCATCCTCAACCTCTCTCGACGATGACGACCAGTTGGGATGGCCCATTGCCCTCCGGAAAGGGGTTCGTCAGTGCACTCAGACGCCCCGTTATCCTCTTTCGCATTTTCTTTCCTTCGACCGGCTGAGTACTCCCTACCGGCTGTTTCTTGCTCGCATCGAGTCAGATCCCATCCCTCGCCGCTTAGCCGATGCTATCGCTTTTTCTTAATTGGAAAGCGGCGATGGACGAGGAGATGCAGTCTCTACTCCGAAACCGCACTTGGAACATCGTCCCCCTCCCTCTTGGCAAGCGGGCGGTGGATTGCAAGTGGGTCCACACCAAGAAGCATCATGCGGATGGCACCCTTGAGCGCTACAAGTCTCGACTTGTGGCTCGCGGGTTCACCCAGTCTTACGGAGTGGACTACTTCGAGACGTTCTCACCTGTGGCGAAGATGGAGACCGTTCGCCTCCTCCTGGCCCTCGCGGCTCACTTCCGGTGGGCTATCCGACAGTTCGACGTCAAGAACGCCTTCTTGCATGGCGACTTGACGGAGGAGGTGTACATGCAGCAGCCGCCGGGTTACTCTCTCGGCCCCCCTGGCCACGTCTGCCGACTGCGGAAGTCCCTTTATGGACTAAAGCAGTCTCCCGCGCATGGTTCGCCGGTTTTCCGCTGTTCTGAAAGCCGAAGGGTACACTCAGAGCAACGGAGATGCCACTTTGTTCTTCCGCCACCGTCCGACCGGGATCTCCATCCTTGCTGTGTACGTCGACGACATCCTCATCACGGGATCAGATGCTGCTGAAGCCGTTCGTCTTAGCACCGCCCTGGCCAAGGAATTTGAGATCAAGGCCCTTGGCCTTCTCCGATATTTCCTCGGCCTTGAGGTGGCGTACTCCTCACGGGGCCTCTTTGTTTCACAGCAGAAATACGCCGTCGACTTGCTGACTTTGACAGGAATGACCGGGTGTGCGCCAGTGAGCACTCCTATCGACCCCAACGTCAAGTTGGGCAAGGGCGAGGACTCTCCTTTGACAAATGCTCACCGCTATCAGCAGTTGGTGGGCAAACTCCTCTACCTGACTCACACTCGGCCCGACATTGCATTCGCGGTCAACCTGCTCAGTCAGTTCATGCACTCACCGAGGGAGATCCACAGTCAAGCCGCCCACCGGGTACTTTCGTATCTCAAGGGCTGCCCGGGCAAGGGACTCCTCTTCCCTCATAGCTCGGACAAGACGGTAAGGTGTACACCGATGCCGATTTTGCTGGCTCCGTTGTGGATTGTCGGTCTACCACGGGGTACTGCACGTTCGTTCTTGGCAGCCTCGTCAGCTGGAAAAGTAGCAAGCAGGACAAGGTGTCCCGCTCCAGTGCCGAGGCCGAATTTCGTGCTCTTGCTGATGGGGCAGCCGAGGGACAGTGGATCCACAACATCCTCGCCGATCTTCACGTGAAGTATGTGGGACCAATCCACTTCCTCTGTGACAACAAATCCACTATCGCCTTGGCCAAGAACCCCGGACAGCAAGGGCGCATCAAGCACATGGAGCGCAACCGCTATTTCTTCAAGGAACGTATGGACGAGGGCCTCTTCGACCTCGAATACGTCTCCTCTGCTGACCAGGCAGCGGATGTCCTCACCAAGGGACTATCCCGGCCGCTGCTTCAACGTGCTTTATCCAAGCTCAATATGGACGACATCCATACTTCGCTTGCGGGGGGGTGTTAGTTAAGTGCTTATCCTCCTCTTGGGCCCTATTCTATAAGCCCTTTAGGAGCTCTTATTTCCTCTCTCTCATAGGGTATAAATACCCCAATGTAAGCCACTTACTTTCTTATGTCAATCTATTCTCTCATTTCTCAACCTCCATCGACCCTTCTTCTCCTCCAAACTCTCTAGGGTTTGTCAATAATAATTAAATTCGGACAATAAGAAAGAGCAAAATGAGTCAAAGAAGTAATCTTCCTCTTTCAGTAAACGAAGGGGGTATATATACTCTTGTTAATACAAGAAATGGTTAGTAGCGTTTCCCGCCCAAAGAAGATTGCATCACTATCTTACATCACGTCAGGAAACGGATAAATGAAGTTAGTTAATGTTAAGAGTAAAAATATTCTTTCATATTTCCGTTTTCCTGCATTTCCGTTCTTACTGTTTTTCACTGCCTTTGGATTTGACCATAACTTGTAATATCAGGCTCAGGTTTTATAAGATCCGATAATGCAATTTAAATAGGCACTTGGTGCGCTAAATGAAATCACGGGCGTTTACCCTAATTCTTAACAGTCGACTGCGTTTTCTTCTTTTCTCAACATCCTCTATCTGAGGCTGTTCTATAATTAATCGGGCTTCTGTTGCTGCGGCCTCTACAAACATGCCACGCCTCTATTACTAAATCTTGCTGTGTCTCTATGACGAAATGTTTTGTTCACCAACTCAAAGTCTTCCTACAGTTAATCTTGCCACAATTTGACTTGTTGAATCTTCCCCCTTCAAAAGCTAAATCACAACATTCTTCCAGAAAAAAAATTAAGGTGCCACAGAAGACTAATAAAAGTGAACTGTAACCGTGTCAGTTTCTCTGAAGGTCACCAGAGGAAATTATAATCATTTAGAACGACGAAGATATTCACTTAGCTGACATTCCATAGACATACTTTATGATGCGGTGCTGCTTAATAGACACTCACTAGTCAAATTGTTCAATTCAATTAATCTATAGACAGACCGGGAGCGGACAATTGTTCTTTTTTCCCTTTAAGTTGATTTATCCACCTTATTTGCCCCTCGATTCCGGTTAAAAGACAGGTTTTGTCCTCACTACCATTGTCTAGCATCTATTACAAAATTTGAGTAGATCGTCAAAAAAGTTGGCAAAAGTAAGCATAGCGTTTGTCTCTCATAAGTCTCGGCGGCAGTAATGGAAAATTAAAGTTTGCAACCTGGTTTGGTTGGCCAAAAGCAAAATATCACCTATTACTCATAGATTCTCTTCGATGAATCCCCCAAAGTAGGGGGACGAACAATCGGGCGACGATTTGTCCAATTATGATTTCACATATAAAAAACCAAAAAAAGAAAAGCTTTCGACAAGGAATGGTGCATTACACGATGTGTTTTATAGCAGCGATGTAGGTAGGGGACACGTTTATTTAGAAAAAATCCCTACATCGCATAATTCTAGAAAAATGGCAACAAAAATTGTGATTAGCGTCAAGCATGCGGTCAACGTAAACGAACTAGGTTCGAAATCCATATGTACAGAAGTTGGAATTTAACTCGTCCTTGGAGCCAAAAACACAAAACGTAGAGACGGGCCTTACCGGAACCATGAAGATGATGCGGACGATATAGCGCTGATAAGACGGCTCAGTGTAATTCAAGAGGTGCCGATATATGTGTAACAATGCCAAGGCAATTGCTCCGACGGAGCACGGCAATGCAATGAGAATGTAATATACTGGTGCCATTGAAGGCCCCCGCCCAATTCCACAAACACGACGACGAGGACGACAGCTGCAGAAGAACGAGTGGATCACTTGAAACATCAGACCGACCATCGGAAAGGCCGCAAGACGGTGTTTTTACCTCGTCAGAAGCTTATCGAGCGCCGGCAATCATCAGCCGACACAATTAGGCATCCAGTCCGCAGTGATCACGACCAAGTGTTGCCGGGATCAAAGCCCAGGCACGCTTCTGATGCCCGGACCAAATCCGAAGGAATTAAACCCTAACGCGGCGTAATCCCTGCGGAGAAGGGAACAAAAATATCAGAGCAGACACCGGACGAGGCAAACCTCCAGATCAAAACCGGCAAAAGCGAGACTAGGAGATGATCAGCTCATAAGAGATCAGGAGATGCGCACCAAAAAAAAAAAACTATAAGAAAAACAAATCTCCTCCTTTCAATGTTGACCTTCGCAGAGGCGATAGATTCCTCGGATTCCTGGAAGAACGAGCTCACCGCCGGCGGCGAGATTTGCTTCTTTCCTCGTCGGCGCCTTCTTCAGAAATCCGACCGCGTCGTCCAACTTTCCGCACTCCTCTTCCTCCGACAGCTGGTGGAGAGAGGAAGTAAGAAGAAAGATCGAGTTTGCGAGAGTGTTCATCTACAAATATATATATGTCCAGCTCATCAACAGCCGTCTGAAGGTGGGTGGGTCCCGCCAGAGGGAGTGGGCCACTGGGCCTGGGCCGAGGGGTGCAGGCCCAATAAGAGGCCCAATAAGAAGGGTTGAGGCAGGGGAAGGGGGCGAGGTGGATATTTTGGAGGCCACACAAAAGGCCAAGGCTGGCGAGCCTTATCAAGTATCTTCTTCCTCTTCTCCTTCCTCATCCACTTCTCCTCTTCTTCTGCTCGTCCCCCTAAACCCTCGCTCGCCTCTCTCCTCCCCCTTCCTCCGAGCCCGAGTCGGAGGCCATGTCGTCCGTCGTGGGAGTCTCCTCTCTGCTCCAGTCCGCGCCCACCGAGAGGGCCCTCGCCCGCGCCGCGGCGGCTGCGCCCACGGCCCCGCCGACTTGCTGCTTCGCCAGGACCGCCAGAAAGGGCCGGGCGCTCGTCGCCGCGGCCATCGCCACGCCCAACTCGGTGCTCAGCGAGGAGGCCTTCAAGGGCTTCCATGGCCGCTCCGTCGCGAGGTCGAGCGACTCGGAGGAGGAGGACGACCACGAGGGCCTCGAATTTGAGGATGACGAGGACGCGGAGGAGGAGGAGGAGGGGTATGCTTTGGAGGCACAGGCCGCGAGTTCCGACGAGCTCGCCATCTCCAGCCTCGGCCTGCCGCAGCAGCTGGTGGATTCTCTCCACAAGCGCGGGATAAACCGCCTCTTCCCCATTCAGGTTGGTGTTCGCTGAGGGCGAGGTGGATGTGATGGAAGATGAAAATTTTTTTCTAGGGTTTCGCTGATTTGTGGTATTTCTGTGGGTTGAATCTAGAGGGCCGTCTTGGAGCCCGCGCTAGAGGGCCGAGATATCATCGCTCGGGCCAAGACTGGCACGGGGAAGACCCTCGCCTTTGGAATTCCCATCATCAAGAAGCTCACCCTCGATGAAGACGGAGGCAGTTTCTCCAGGTTTGCCTTAAGCCTCCACTCTCTCTATCTCTCTCTGTTTCTCTTTCCCTATCTCTAGCCCTATCCCTATTTCTCTCTCCATCTCTATCTCTTATATGCCTATTTCTCTCTCTAAAAATGTCTATCGCTATCTCTACTCCTCTACATCTCTATATCTGTCTCTCTTTCTCTGTTTGTCTCTTTATATATCTCTCTCTTCTATATCCTCTTCCTCTGTGTTTATCTAAATCTTTATATGTATCTCTTTGTCTATATCTATCTCTTCCTATTTCTATGTCTATGCCTATGATTATGTGTATCTCTATGTCTATGTCCATGTCTATCTTTTTCTCCTATATGTCCATATCTATCTCTATCTTTCTCTTCTATGCCTATATCTATCTCTATCTCTTTCTCTTCAATGTCTATATCTATGTCTATCTCATCTATCTCTATCTCTATCTCTATCTCTATCTCTATATCTATCTCATCTATCTCTATCTCCGTCTCTTCTATATCATCTATATCTATCTCCATCTCTTCTATCTCATCTATCTCTATCTCTATCACTTCTATGTCATCTATCTTTACATCTATTTCATATATCTTTTTCTCTTCAATCTCTATTCTATTACCATCTCTTCAATCCTTATCGCTATATCTATTCCATCTCCTCTATCCCTATCTCTATAGCTATTCTCATCTCTCTCTCTTTTTTTTAAAAGAATCTCTATCAATATCTATTTCCATATCTATCTCTATCAATATGTATTTCCATATCTATCTCATCTATCTCCTCTATCTATGTTTATTTCCATCTCTATCTCTTCTATCTATATATCTATTCCATCTCCATCTCCATCTAAATCTCTCCTCTCTCTTTTATCTCTATATCTACTCCATCTCCATCTTCATCTAAATTTCTTCTCTCTCTTCTATCTCTATAGCTATTCCATCTCCATCGAAATCTATTTTATCACTCTATCCATCTCTAGTATGTCCATGCCTATCTCTAATCTAGTCTACATCTCTGCTATGTCTCTATATCTATAGTCTGCATCTGTCTCAATCTCCGTGCGCATATATCCATCCATTTCTTCTTCTTCTTCTTCTTCTTCTTCTTCTTCTTCTTCTTTTAATGTGCGTGTGTGTGTGCGTGACTGGGTGTGTGTGTTGGGGGGGTTGCAGGAGGTCGAAGAGGGTGGCGCGGCTGCTGGTGCTGGCGCCGACGCGGGAGCTGGCGAAGCAGGTGGAGAAGGAGATCAAGGAGTCGGCGCCCTACCTGAGCACGGTGTGCGTCTACGGCGGCGTCTCCTACAACCTCCAGCAGAACGCCATCTCGCGCGGCGTCGACGTCGTCGTCGGCACGCCCGGCCGCATCATCGACCTGGTCAACAGCAGCACCCTCAAGCTCGGCGAGGTGCAGTACCTCGTCCTCGACGAGGCCGACCAGATGCTCGCCGTCGGCTTCGAGGAGGACGTCGAGGTCATCCTCGACCAGCTCCCTCAGCAGCGCCAGAGCATGCTCTTCTCCGCCACCATGCCCGGCTGGGTCCGCAAGCTCGCCCGCAAGTACCTCAACAACCCTCTCACCATCGACCTGGTGAGTGAGCGAGTGAGCGAGTGAGTGAGGCCCCCCTAGGATTTGGGGCAAGATTTCATCTTCTTGTTGTTGTTGTTGTGGTTGCACCAGGTGGGAGACGAGGAGGAGAAGCTGGCGGAGGGGATCAAGCTGTTCGCGGTGCCGACGACGTCGACGTCGAAGCGGACCATCCTGAGCGACCTGATCACGGTGTACGCCAAGGGCGGGAAGACGATCGTGTTCACGCAGACGAAGAGGGACGCGGACGAGGTGTCGACGGCGCTGACGAACAGCATCACGTCGGAGGCGCTGCACGGAGACATCTCGCAGTACCAGCGGGAGAGGACCCTCAACAACTTCCGCGCCGGCAAGTTCACCGTCCTCGTCGCCACCGACGTGGCCGCGCGCGGCCTCGACATCCCCAACGTCGACCTCATCATCCACTTCGAGCTGCCCAACGACCCCGAGACCTTCGTGCACCGCTCCGGCCGGACGGGCCGCGCCGGCAAGGAGGGCACGGCCATCCTCATGTTCACCGGCAGCCAGCGCCGCACCATCAAGTCGCTCGAGCGCGACGTCGGCTGCCGCTTCGAGTTCATCAGCCCGCCCGTCATGCAGGACGTGCTCGAGTCCTCCGCCGAGCAGGTCGCCGCCACGCTCGAGGGCGTCCACGACGAGTCCATCAAGTTCTTCCTCCCCTCCGCCGAGAGGCTGCTGCAGGACCGCGGCGCCACCGCCCTCGCCGCCGCGCTCGCCCATCTCAGCGGCTTCTCCCGCCCTCCCTCTGCCCGCTCTCTCATCAGCCACGAGCAGGCATCGTCCCCATCTCCCCCTCTCTCTCTCTCTCTCTCTCTCTCTCTCTCTCTCCCCCCTTCTCTTTCCCTCTGACGAGTGACGACCTCGTTTCGCAGGGATGGGTGACGCTGCAGCTGACCCGCGACCCCGGGCACTCCAGAGGAGGCTACTTCTCGCCGAGGTCGGTCACCGGCTTCCTCTCCGACGTCTCCTCCGCCGCTGCCGACGAGGTCGGGAAGATCTACATGGTCGCCGACGACAAGGTCCGTAACATACATACCCACAGATCTCTCTGGGCTTCTTCCTCATCTGGGTTTTCCGTCGTCCGTCCCTTACCCCCGCTCGATTCGCAGGTGCAAGCCGCTGTGTTCGATCTGCCGGAGGAGATGGCCAGGGATCTGCTGAGCAAGCAGCTGCCCCCCGGCAACACCCTCGCCAAGGTCACCAAGGTAAAAAGCAGCGCTCTTTCTTCTGATTTAACTGAAGAGATTAGTTTGGAAAATCTTAAATTTCTGGCCTCTTCCTTGCGAGGCAGATGCCGACCCTCCAAGACGACGCTCCCGCGAGCGACAACTACGGCCGGTTCTCGAGCCGGCGGGGCGGGAGAGACAGCCGGGGCTCGTCTAGGGGCGGCGGCAGTGGCGGCGGCTCCCGAGGCTGGGGCGGCCGCGGCGGCGACGACGACGACGGCTTCCGACGCGGACGCTCCGGCTCGAGATCGGGCGGCGGCGACAGCTGGTCCAAGAAGCCCCGCGGCGGCGGCAGCAGCGGCGGCGGCGGCGGCGATGATTGGTTGATCGGTGGCAGCAGCGGCCGGCGCGGGGGCAGCCGACCGCCGCCGTTCGGAGGCAGGGGAAGCGGCGGCAGGTGATGACATTATCCATCTCTGTGATCACATTTCTATTTCGCTTGTTTTCTGACGCCGGAGGGGGGCTCCGCAGCAGGGACAGAGGAAGCCGCTACGGAGGCGGCGGCTTCTGAGCGGCGCGACCGGCACCGGGCCAGGCGACTTCTGGGCTTCCCCCCTCGTCTCGGGAGCAGGAGATTGAGCAAGCGAACATGATAAAATATCCGAAGGAAAGGGGGGGGGGAGGAGGACGAAGGTACGCTCCGTCGCCGGCTCTTCATCGGGCTGGGACCTTCCTGCGCTCGCCGGCGCCGCCATGGCCGCCGAACTCGGTTTTGATATGTTAGATTCGACCTAGGCTGATTGATATGCACCCGCCACCTTTTCTTTTTCGCCTTATTTTTTCGATTGCTGCGCGTATTGTTTGCCTTTCGTGCCCAGCTTATAAATAGTATAAATGCCTCGAGAAGAAGAAAGAAGAAGCATACAAGTCGCAATTTGAAAGTCGCCGCCAGATGAGGAAGGGAGGGAGACTTGAGATTTCACGGGGGAGGGGTTCAGTTGATGACGGCGGGGATTTGACGGGGGCGCAGGTGAGTGGAGACGAGGTCCTCGACGGGGAGCTTGACGACGTCGCGGCGGACGCCGATGTCGGAGACGACGCGGTTGAGGCAGTAGATACCGCCGGTGATGAGGGAGAGGCCGGCGGCGCCGGTGGTGAGGAAGCGGAGCGGCGACCCGGCGACGGCGCTGGCGGCGGACACGACGCAGCCCCACTGCCCGCTCCGGCCCACGCCGTAGCCCGTGGTCACCAGCAGCCCCGTCTTGCAGTACATGGCGAAGTCCTCGCAGTTGTTGCGGAACAGGTCGTACGCGCCGAACCCCCGCGCCAGGAGGAACCTCGCCCGGTGGAGCACCTCCTCGGCGGGGTCCGCCGCGGCCAGCGTGCAGGTCCCGCCCCGGACCTTGGCCAGGAACAAGGCCGGCGAGGCGGCGTAGAGGAAGAGGTAGAGGTCCCCCCCCGCCAGGAAGCAGTCCAGGCACGAGGCGACGACCCCCTCCGCCGCGCTCTGGTCCCCGCAGCTCTCGCACGCGGCGGCGCGCGGCGGCGGCATGGAGCTCGCCAGGAGCCGGTCCAGGACCGTGCCCGTGCCCATCTCCTGGCCGCCCCCGCGCGTGAAGTGTATCACCTCGCCGTCCCCCGTGTAGATCCCTGTGGGAAGAATTCATCAATCGAGGCGCCCCCTCGGAGGAGAAGAAAATTTCAATTTCAAGGAAGAAATTGGTTAGGCCCTTCCGCCGCTGCAGGAGGAAGAGGGGGAGGCGGACGACCGTGGTGGGCGTAGACGTAACCACTCCTCCACGAGTAGATGTGGTCGCCGGGCTTCAGCTCGAGGCGATCCACCTTGTTCGACAGCACCCCCATCCTCTTCCTCTTCCTCGCCCGACGACCTGCCCTAATTCTTCCCCATTCTTTCTCCGCCTTCTCCATGTGGGCAATAATTAGTTATTTGTGCTTACCTTCGCCAAGAAGGAAAGAGGAGGGCGACCCATGGCGGCCGTCCAATACGAGCCGACGGTGATCCGACGGTGATCCTCGAATTAATATTACAGGTCCTCGGCCCGAGAGTGAAAGAGAAAGAACGAGAGAGTTGGTGAGATGTCGGGGGCCGCGGCGGAGCTGCTGAGCTTGGGGATTTTGCTGGACATACTGGACGAGGAGTGGATGCGCGACACCCTGCCCCACGATGGTGACTTGCGGCTCTCTGAAGCTCTCGCTTTCCTTTTTTTGTGTTTAATCTTGTTGCGATTCCCTATTATCATTTGCAGAGATTCCGCTGCCCGCCGGAGTGGCCCTCCGAGTCGAAGACGCCGAGGACCAAAGTACGTCGCTTAATTTCTCCTGCTACCAAATTTCATTGCCAATTGGGTGTTCGAGGAAATCCGATCCTTCTTTTATCACCGCGGAGATCGTCGTTTCTTCATTTTTTAAAAACAAATTGCTTATGCTTAGTTTGATCGCTGGAAGGCGCAGGTCCTGAGAGCCAGCAGGTGGAGACGGATACCTGGCGTGACCTTGCCCTCGACAACCATTGATGGACGAACCCCTGCTCGGAGCCTGCGGCCTGCGTGATAACCTGATGGTAGTTTGCACTCGCACATTGTTTCTAGTTGATCATCGGCTGTAGACCTTTTACCAGTCCGATCAGTCATGCAGCCATTTTTTTGCTATGCGTCGATCTGTCTGGTATATTTGGCTTGCCCGTGCAGATGTACAATTCTGATGAATTCACCGTTGATCAATCGTCGAGATGAAAATTTATCGCTATTCAACAAAGTCAGCGTCTGATTGATTTCTTATATAGCGTAATGTTGTTCAATGGATATATCATAACTTTTCGTTGTGAAAGCCGTATGTCAATTTGAGGTCTACGGGGATCTTTTATTTATTTTATTTATTAGCAGAGGTAATATTTTGTTTCCTTTATTCAGTTGCTCATCCCGCAATATATTCTTTGTGAGGTAAGATATTATATGAGTTTGAGCAATTACTTTTGACTCTTCTTATGTGTTATCTGTTTCCTTCCCAATTTCTTATGAAATATAAATACATATGATGTTTGGATACGGTACACACACATCACATAGTTCCCTTCAAGCCAAATAAACCTTGATAACCTGTTGACGCAAATTTTATTCTATCATGCATGCGATCAAAACTTGAGTGAAATAATTTTCATCTGCCACACAAGGATCATACCATCCGTATGCGGCACGATTTATTAGGCAGAGGGTGTATGGAGAGCATAAACTATAATCGGAGTTTATTTCATGGCGGCTCTTCAAAGAAAAATCTCGCGTGTTATTTGTGCTTTGAAGAGCTCATGTCATTGACGAAAGTACTTTTAGGATTTGTCAGTAGATTCCTTTATATTCTGAAATTGTAGTATGCGGAAAATGATTAGGGGAATTACCCTTCTGTGTTTTGGATACTGTGATGATGGATGGGTTGGCTTAGTATTTTTTACTATCAGTTAAGCTCATTTTTTAGCTGATTTTGCTTCCAATTGCTAAGGGTTGTTATTATGCCAAAAGTTTTAGAGTATATATTGACCTCAGGGAAGATCCGATAAACTTGGAACGATACAGACAAGATCATCATGGGGCCTTCGCATGTATGACACGCACAAATCTGGATCTGGGTACTAGTGTGGCCTAACAAATGAATCATAAAACTTTGGGACATGCTTCAGAACATGATATGTGGAGACCTGGCTAATGCCGGAATCTATGACCCCATGTATTCCACCAAACCAAACAAACTCAGAAATGTAGAACATGTAAGGGTTGTTAGTATTTGGATGGACATGAATCCCAAAGGTTCCATCAAACCATGAATGCTTAGAACTCCTACTAGGAGCGAACTGGAATCTCACTAGCATAGCTCACAACACATTTGAATAACACAGAGATACAATCATCAAATTTTTAATGAATAAGTCTCCCAATTGTTCAGTTGAAGTTCTGTGATGGATGATGAAATTCCCTTAAGACGCAACTTCTTATCTCAATCGATCAGGTCCAAGTACGGTGGAGACTGGTGGAAAACAAATAAAAATCAACAATCGAGAAGGCGGGTCCTAGTCCGATGAAGAAAACGTTTTCAAAACCCACTATTGAAGGTAAGGGCAGTCTTTCATAGTTTCTGTAATCATATAATTACCTTGAAAATATTTGACGGGTACGAGAAGCACGCTCTGAAATTTTCACAGGAAAAAGGGCCTCACTCTCCCCTGAACTGTCTGAATTTCATTCAGGAACTTATGTGCCTTTCTGCATTTTGGAAATTTTCCGTGAAGGTTGGATCGGGCTTGGCAAGTGGCAGTGCCCGAAGGGTCCAATCGGCCCATTACAATCGATCTGATCAATTCGATCAATCTGATCGTCGCATTTTGTCAATCAGCCTTCTTGATCGGACATGATCTATTGATCCATTGCTATCCAGCATCTGATTTGTTAGATCAATCAAATGATGATCATTCGATCAGGGATGTTCAGGGTTGTTCGATTGATAAAAAATATTCATTAGATCTGATGCAAACCGATCCAGTTGCTGTCCTTAAAAGTCCAATATCCCTTGATTTTGTTTGGTGGATTTCTATATTGATTCTAGTTATACTTAGTGGTGGTTAAATATTCTACAGTTATATCCTTTTCTACCAATTATCTCTAAATGATATGTCGACGCATTATTTGTTACACGTCATGTCTCTGAATATCATAACCTTATGATATGTACACATTCATACATTTAGATTCTATGTTATCCTTCTAATTATCATTTTATTTTTCTGAGTATAGATCTCCTCCTGGGATATTTATTTTCTTCTATTCGATTGCGCATGTGTGTTGCTTTATTCAAACGCTGGCCCATAGTTTAGCTCCCATTCATACACATGAGGTGCTACAGACCGAGAAATGGTTTTTAAAATGGTAGTGTCTTAGAAATTAAAACTCCCAGTTATTTCAGTTGAATCACATAGATTTTTTATCTTAGAAATCGTAAACAATCAGGAATTTTAGTTTAATTCATAAAATATTGAATAACTAGATTTTTTATCTTAGAAATCGTAAACAATCAGGAATTTTAGTTTAATTCACAAAATATTAAATAACTACACCTCAGCAATATTGGTTCAGTATTTCTGGTTTACGAAGAATTGCTCTATATTTATGAAGCAACAATACCACTAAAAATATATTTTAAAAACCTAATTGAAACTCTTATCAGATCACATTTCCAAATCACAATATATAAAGTGAATGTAAACGTAGTTTTAGTTTCCTTTTTTTTGTCTTATATTTCCTTTTTTGTGCTCCCTTTAAAAATATGTATCAACTTGAAGTAACCTTCTTGAAAATTGAGTATAAAAAAGATTAAAAAATACTTGTGTCTTATATTATCATCAGCAATGCCTTTGAAGTCAAATCGTACATATGTTTCTAGAAATATTAGGCATTCACATATCACAATCGAGTTCAAATTAAAAGATAAATGAAGTAGGAGGATGAAGAAACTAAGATCTGTATGTATTTGAAGGCCATTTCCCCAGGGAAAATTGTGTAGTCTCGAAATGATTTTGCCTAGGAGTATGTGTAATTGTAAACAAGAGTACACGGAGATAAGAGTGAATGGAAACCCTAATTGTAAGGATGAAAGTGGGATTACCTTACATTCTCTGGTCTTCATCATCATTAGGTGAGGTCCATCTAATCCAAACCAATACATCACATTCTATTATCTTGATTGCCTCTAAAACACATCATCATTTTGAATCATCGTCCCACCTTATCTCTTTATCCACCTTCATCCATCATTATGTCTCCACTTCATCCTCACTCACTCTCTCTCTCTCTCTCCCTTCTTGATCATCTCCTAGTTTCTACCCTTAATATTAATAATATTAGATATTTGCTATCACGTTCCCACCTCTCCATGCCACTCATCCCACTATCTCATATTCCGTAAGAGTTTTAAATTTTTACATACCATGTGGAGATGATCTTTACTGGTCTCTAGCTAAACTATTTCTGTGCGAAAAGGTCTTAATACTTTTTATTGATTGAACTTAAAAGCTAACAATGAAAAATAAAAACCCTAATCATTTTGATCCATTTTGAAAAGCTGAAAAAAATGTTTTCAATTAGCCAATCATGACATAGTATCATAAAGTCTCTCACTCGTATGATTCTAATAATAGCAAGGATAATTTTATAATTATGTAAATTCAGGATCCAAGATACTCTAATTTCATTCTATTCAAAATAATCGGAGATTTTTGCCACACAAGATCTATAGTATCGGTCGCTTCAACATCGCCACGAATGCCCTGTCCCGTCTTCCCTCCCACGAGGACCTCGCTCTTGGGGCCATATCATGGTCTCATTGGGGAGAGTTACCGGCCATCCGCCGGGAGGTTTTGGAAGACCCCAACACCATCAAAACAGGTCAAGCCTCCCCACCGCACTTTACCATCTCAAATCAGACGTTACTTTATGATGGTAGGGTGGTCCTTCCCAAGTCTTCGACCCTTGTTGTGGCCATCCTACGAGAGTTCCACTCCACGGCCACTGGGGGCCATGGCGGTTTTCTCAAGACATACAAACGCATTCATCCACAATTCTTTTGGCAGGGAATGAAGCGCCACATCAAGCAATTCGTTGATGGCTGCCACATTTGCCAACAGAACAAGGCGTCAAACCTCGCTCCGGTCGGGCTCCTCCAACTTCTACCCACCCCTTCACATATTCGGGAAGACATTTCTATGGACTTTGTGGAAGGCCTGCCCAAGTCAAACGGCCTCGACACCATCCTGGTCGTGGTGGACCGCCTCGGCAAATACGCCCACTTCCTTGGCCTTCGTCATCCGTTCTCGGCCAAAGAGGTGGTTCCAATATTAATCATCATGTCAACTATCTGAGATCACTGTAGGAAGTGATTTCCATCATCAGTCATTCGAGATGGATGACTGATGACTGAAAATGGGGGAGGGAAAGAGAGAACAAGACAATTGGGAAAGGGAGAGTGAGAGTGAGAGGCAGCACAGCATTGGCAGAAGCTATGGCCTATAGGTGCCTGGTTTGAGAGTGCGAGAGAGTGAGAGGGAAAGAGAGCAAGAGAGCATGAGAGAGGGAGGGAATCATGTCTTCGTCACTGATGAATGACAGAACGGGACCAGTAACAAAATGCAAATGGATGAACAGATGACTGAACGGACGGCAATTCAGTCCCCCACCTCGTCCATTAAAGCCGTCAACCGTCCATCCCTAATTATTAAAACAATTTACATGGTTACTATTCTTATCTGCCTTGGAAGTCAAACCATATATTCTATGAGTTTTCAATTTATCATGCAATCATGGCTACCTTTCGCCGCCACGTCAGCATCAAATTGAGGCCGCGAGGTTTCTTGCCCCTCTAAACGGCAGCCAACCGTCCGATGGAGAACAGACGGCTAGGATCATCGTAGGACACGTAGCCTGATCAAGCCACACGCGTGTATATATAGAGACACTGCAGGGAGGGGTTTGAGCTTTGGGAGTTAGTGGGGTGGAAGAGGGGGAAGCGATGGGAGCGGGGTTATCGCGGGGGAGGATGCTGCCGATACTCGTGCTGCAGGCGCTGAGCGAATACATTCGCTCGGACTCGAAGCCGCCGGTGACAGCGGCGCTCCTCCTGGCCAACGTCCTCTTCTTCCTCCGGTGGCCGCCGCTGCTCGACCGCCTTCTCCCGGACCTTGACCAAGTCTGGTTCAATCCCTACCTCGTCTTCAAGGTTCGGTCTTTTCCTCTCGTCTTTCCTCCCAGCTTACCCATGGCTCGCATCGTTGACCTCCTTTGAGATTCATCAGGCACAATTTTGCTGTTTTTGATGCGATATTTTATGTATTCTCCCGGTTGTCAACAAAATTGTTGGGTATCAATTCTCTATTCCGATTATTACCCGACGTGTCATCTGATGTCGTAAAAACCGTGTGAAATCGAACTCAACTTCGGAACAAGAAATTTCGAATCTTTTCTCATCAGTAGCTTAACATGTGGTAAACCTTCTCCTGGATATTTTATGCATTCTCTCAGTAATGAGCAGACTAGGGTATAGCCGTGTAGGTTATAGATTATAACCCAACAGGGTATCTGATGTCGTAAATACGTGTGAAGTCGAACTCAACTTCGGATCCGGAATTTCGCATCTTTCATGCTCTCAGTTAAGCTGCTGCTCCTCTCTCACCTTTTTTGAATTTAGCCGTAGCTTAAATCGTGGTAAATCTTCTCCTGGATAAGACCCATCTTTCCTTCCCGTCCTTTGATCTGTGTTTTGTCCAGTTTCTGACTGAGGATGTCTTCTTTATAGAACAGAACCGCGACCTTAAGCGGTTCTTCCTGTCGCCTCTGTATCACATGGGCGAGTCGCACCTCGTGTACAACATGATGTCCCTGTTGTGGAAAGGAGTTCAATTGGAGAACTTCATGGGGAGTCTGGAGTTTGCGGGGATGGTGGCGACGATCCTCGCGTTGTCGCAGGGGATCACGCTGCTCCTTGCCAAGGGTCTGCTCGTCTTCTTCGAGCACGAGACAGCCTACTACTATGAGTATGCAGTTGGGTTTTCTGGCGTGCTCTTTGGCCTGAAGGTGGTGCTGAATTCCCAATTCTCAGACAACTTCACCTATGTTCATGGAATTCTTGTCCCGACACGGTATGCTGCCTGGATGGAGCTCGTCCTGATCCAGCTCTTCGTCCCCGGCGTCTCCTTTCTTGGGCACCTTGGGGGAATTCTGGCTGGGATGCTGTACCTCCGACTGCGAGGCAGCATCGGCCGGGGTTCTGATCCTCTATCAGCAATCTTCGGTGGTGCCGCCACTGTCTTCTCGTGGCCTTTTCGTCTCGTGCGCAGGTTCCTCCGCCGCCGCCCCGGTACTTCCGGCAGAGGAAACTACGTGGGCAGCAACAGACCTGGGAGTAGGGGTATCTCCAGCGGTATCTGGCGGTGCCCTGCCTGCACCTACAACAACTCGGCGTGGAACAATATCTGCGAGATGTGCAGCACTGAGCGCCCTGGCCATGCATTCTCCACCCACAGCACGCCGGTGCAACCTTCTGGCATCTCGTTGGAAGAGCTCCGCCGCCGCCGCCTCGACAGATTCGACAGGTAGCTGCTGGAAAAACACTGGATGTATATTCACATATATCTCAGAATCATCTCCATTGATTTTTTTCTCAATTAGTGGTTAGTTGACTCCATGTTTGATTCATTGTGATAATAAGATCCTAAAGCCATAGGAGGAATTCAGAACCCTGGATTGTCCAGAACTGTGCTCAAGCACAGTTACGGAGAAGATAGCAGCAACTCCTTGCCTTTCTGTGCATCACTCCTCGTTACCACCTGCAGAAGATCATCATCCTTGTGCCTCCATGGAAATGCCCTGGGTCTCATGTTGCTGAGACAGCTCAATGGTGGCGTCCTATCCCTGATATTCTGGTCCTTGATGAATTCTCACGCAGAAAGTAACAAAAATTCCTTCTCTCTTAATTCTGAGCCCTAAACCTCAATGGCAGCCCTCCTATCCCTGACACTATGGTCTTTTATGACATCTCAGATAGAGTAATGTAAGATCCTTCTTTTCGCTAGGAGAGTATATTCTGATGGAGCCATTGGCGTGGCCTAATTTTGCATCTGTCTCTATTACGTTGTTCTCTTATGAGCGTAATATTTGATTATTATTCCTCAAGAATAGTGTTGGCTCTTTTTATCTACCACTGGGAATTGAGGATGATTCTTATGAGTTGCGTGTCTCGGTCTAATATGTCAGATACTATTATCCCACAACTTTCCCATGAGAGGAAAAGAGGCAATTGCCATTCTCCTTTATATATTTTTATTTCTTCTTCTTCATGTGTTGGCATGTCTATGTCACGATTTTCGGTAAAGATATGTTTTCCTTCCATCAAGAAATGATTCACCTTTCCATCCGGTATTTACGTTGGGTTGCCTCTTTTAAATATTCATTCTTTTAGAACTGTGAAATACTACTCTGATAATAAAATCTTCCACTATCTTATCGGCTTGTAAATTCTGCGCACGCCCAAGAGTACTTGCATCAATACTATGGAAACAGCTACAGATATTCCTGATGGATTATGCGTATCAGGCTTATGATGCGATGCATAACTGTTGATATTTCTTTGTTTGTGCATCAGATCTCTTTGTCCTGCTTTGTTCTGGTTTTCATTCACAAGTTCTGAGATCATAGAGGAGAAAGGATAGTGCTAGAGGACGAAAATTAAAATGGGTAAAGGGAAGAGATCAAAGGTAGAACTTCAGAAATTATGACAGGAGTGTGAGGGAAGACGAAGCCATGTAAGAGAGAAGATAAAAGGTGGAACTGCCGGAAAAGAAAAATTAAAGTTAGATGACGTGAAAAAAACACAGGGAAAAAAGGGTGGGATGAAAGATCATTGGAAATACAGGAGAGAATGGGAGAAGTAGAATACAAAGAAGAGATGACGAAAATAAATTGAGGATAGTGAAAGAATTATGGGGAGAGAAACTGAAGAGAGGTCAAATATATTAGGGAGAGAAATTGTGGAGGGAAGACATAAATAGATAAATAAATTGAAATAGGATAATAAAAGAAGGCATTAACAGAACTTTTGGGGGAAAAGGGAAGAAGGAAAACGAAAATACGGTTTTACTAAATGTAAGGCAATATAATTCGTGTTTGTACACCCTTGGGATTGCTCATAGCACAACTCAGTAAAGATGCGGAATTAAGTGCACTTGAATGACAGGAATCTGATCTAGTCTAGAAGTTTCGTTCACTAGTAAAACAAATGGTTTCCTATGGTTTAAAATTGGAATGGTGGCTCTGTCAGATAGAGAAACAAAAGGAAAGGACCTCTTAGTGGAGCCACTAAGCATAATTGATGGAAAAGAGGATAAGGTTTCCACTTTAGTTTTTATTTTCTAAGGGCACGTATTAATTGCATGTTGTAGAATCAACTGATTTGATACACGATGATGAATGAAAGATTGGGATGAAACAGACGGTGATCCATCATATGCCCTCCAATCCTATCATTTTATTTATAGATATAAATTAACATCCTATAACTTTTGGACATGTGAAGATGGGGTTCATAAAAATTGCAGGGTTTGATACCTGAATAATTTGGCTGCAACAGTGAGTGACATATGTGGCAGCGTCTGCAACAGGAATGGTCATGTGAATTGGATGCCAAGGAGTGATGACATAGGAAGAGAAAAATCAAGGTATGTTTTGGTATACCAATGATCAAAATGTTATCAAGATTTAACCTTCCCCTTTCTAGGTGAAAATTTAACTTATGTTGGAATAAAATGTGCTCTGACAAAATAGATGCCTTACATATCCTGAGGAACTCCATTCCTACCCCTGCAGGCCGAAGGTATTCATCACTGCCAATGTTTTTCCACCTTTTGAGTGTACCTCCAATTTTTCTCATGAAGGCGCATCAAACCTTCTTAAATGAACCTTGGGTGTAGGAATGCAAGTTTCACTGCAAAGGTCATTTTCCATTTATTTGTATTGCCTCAAAAGCTCAAATGATTAAGGCGTCGAATAAAATATCTAATCAGTACAAGTTTAATGTTACATTGATCACAAAGCAGAGAGGAAATTCCATCCAATTTAATTGAATGTGGACGTGACAGATGACACATTATATGGATAAGGTCAAATTTAAATAGGTACAAGCTTCAGCAATGCTTTTAAATTGAGTTTTGTACTTATATTTGGGAATCGACAGTCTTGATTCCAACCCTCTTTTTTTGAAACCAACCATCACCAAAGATCATCCCTGACCTTGACCTTATCCTAGCACTTAATTAAAAATATTTTATGATAATAAATAAATGTGACCGACAAGCGAATCATATATTTCATATGGTTCAATATTCTTTGATACAATAAATTCATATAATACTCGTGTGGCGGTCATTATGAAGCCCATGAATGCATGCTATGAATAATTAATCTATGATGAGATTATAATACATAGATCACTTGTATTTCGACATATCTTCTAAATTTTCATATTCAACAGATACCTGAGAAGGCGATGAAAATGTTTGGATAGAATAAGTGTTATTTAGTCTCACTCATATCATGAGTATGGTCAATCCCATAGCCATTAACGTGGATACATTACGGATAATTATTGTGACTCCTAGGGAAAGAGCTCACTATGGTTATCCATTTGAATCCCTGAATCGTATTATACCTAGATGTCAATCAGTATTATTCATATCATATCTTGTAAGTGGTTTTTAAGAGGTCTTTAGAACACGTCAATCATGGCATAATAACTGATGGAGCACAAGATCTAGCTTCATCAAGGTTGATGCCGAAACCCACGCCATCGCCAACGACACCTGCCAGCTCGAGCCCCACCAGATCGGCAATAGCACGCCAAGGCAAAGCCCCCTCACACTTAATTTTGGGTCATATCCACTCGCACGGTCCTTTTTCCTTTTAGAAATTCTATTATCTTTGTGTTTTTATTAGTTGTTTTTAAGCGGGGCCCTTTCTTAATGGGCCCCCTCTTATGGACCTCTCTTAGGGCCTATCACCATCCCTATTTAAGGGATGGAGGGCCGTCCTAAGTTCCCAAGTCAAGACTAAGAAAAAAAGGCCAAGTTAATTTTTGAAAAATTCCCGATCTGAAAAAAAAACAAAAAAAAGAGGGAGAGAGGAAGGAGGGAGCCAGACCGCCGCCCTTTTCACCTTGACTGCCGCCAGCCACCAACCTGTGCCGGTGACGCCACCGCTAAGCTGCCCCCACCGGATTTGAGGCTGCCGCTCCGCCGCATTGAGGTCGCCGCCCTGCTCTGCCCCAAGGACCATTCTATCAAAAATGCACCCCGATGACCATTATAAATGCGCAAAACCATTCAACCAAAAATCCATTAGTATAATTTTGTTTCAATATCCATATAATGGTCATGGTTATCTGTAAAATATGTTGCTTTCAAAATCTTTATAACAATAATTTACTTACAAAAGATAAAATATATGATAAAAAATGTTTTGCAATAAATATCAAAATGGTTATGCCATTCTGTAAATATTACTTTCTTCAAATCTAGTCCATGTTTAAAATATTTTTCCTCAAGACTTTTTCTCTACATAATCAATGGTTTAACATAATGATATTTGAAATATATTCCAACTTTGGTTGAAAATATTAATTTATGAATTTGAGAAAATATTTTAAAATGACGTAAACCATTTCACCCTCATTTCAAACAAAAAAATAATTTCTTAAAGTTATATCATTTTCACAAGATTCATCCATATTCATAGAAACCGTAGTTACATCCAAATGCAATTTTTAATATTTTAGGTATCATTTCTAGGTCAGAAACCAAATTTGACTTTGTTTAGTATGTTGAAAGTTTTCATTCCATTCAATTATACAGGAATGGTTACCATAGCCTTCCTCATTTCTTGAACCATCCACATCAATTGATCTTCCATTGATTAATTGTTTCCAGCATAATTTTACAGTATTCATCAAACATTTTTCATTATCTTCCTGCAATTATTCGATACTAGTTCATTATTATTATTAACACCTTACATAAAAGTGTCGATAGAATACCCATTATTTCCATTATGTGAAGAAGGATTATGAGATCGATGAGAAATAAATTCATTTATGTATGTCATTGTATCAGAATTTTTTTCTCCACCTTATACAATAAAACATCAATATTTGAATACAAACATCGTAGGTTCCTTTAGAATAATCGTGCATCCTCAGATATGAAGGCTGAGTATTTCGGAATGAATTTATAGAAATGGCAAGGAACTATAAATATGATTTTATGGTATTTATTTCTAAAATAAATGGTTGTTATAGTTTGCCTATTTTCAAAAGGGTGGTTAGAGCAATCCGAAAAACATCTTTGCTATATTGAAAATTATAGTGATAAGTCTCATATGAATAATAGAATTCATCTAGAGGATCATAGTTTGTATCATATCTAGAGCCATAATATTTATATATTCTTTCAAAAAATCATGATTTTATGATAAATAATAAAACGTTTTTAATGTTTTGTGAGACTCATTATCAATAATATAAGCGATAAACTAAAAAATCTATGTCTGAAGCATCCCGCATCCTTTTCTCACTCAAATGACTCTAAAAAGGTAGTTGGAAAAACCACTTGATGAAAGATTGAGAATCCCTAATGGCCACCGTTCCCTAAGAATGGGACAAATCGATGACCTCAATTTGGTGATTTTTAAGTTCTTTGATAATTAATGGATGACCTATGCGTTGGATACTTGAGATGGACATCAAGTTATTGGGATAGAATAACAATATCTGATCCCACATATAATAAATATGGCATATTCTTTGGCCATTAGTGTAGATACACTAAGGATATAAATTGCATTATCTTTAGCGGAAGACATGTCTAAAGAAACCTGCATGAATCTGTTAATGGTATTATACATAATCGCCAAAGAGGTTTATTAATGTCACAATTGTGTAAGTAGTCCATTGAACTAAGACTCCAAGGACTTCTTATATATGGATGCCATATTTTGACTAAGATGTATGAAATCCTATCCATGGCATGCAAACATGTCTTAACTCAAAAGTAATAATAAATATACGCTGGTTATTGAATGGTCAAGACAAGATCATCCATCATCGACATAAGAGGAAATTAAGAGGAAGAAGAAGATGCATCAAATCCACAGCCAGGGTAGTAAGGATATTGAAGAAGACGTTCTCCAATAATCCCCATTACAAATCAATACTAACTGAATGGAAAATTAGGGTTTGACAACTAACCAGACTCAAAATCATATGTGAGTCCCATGAGTAATGAGTTATACATATATAGTAAATAATGATGGTAAAGTCCAAGAGAGAGTTTTAACTCCACTCAAAATTCTAGATCATGAGTTCTAGCTGTTGTGTTCTATGCTTTGGTTTGTCCATGGAAAAACACGTTCCATGGATGCGGAAGTGTGGTCGATCGATTCTCAATCGATCTTTAAAACAAAACATTGCAAGCACCTTTTGGGGAACTCGTTCCACCCTTGAATTTGCCGTTCCGAGATTGTTCTGAAGCCGTTCATGCGTCCGGCCTCTAGAAGTATCCACGCGATCACTCGGCGTTTGGATCTCCACGTCTTCTTCTTCAACTCTTCTTGAAAATCTAGAAGATCTCCTCACCATGAAGACACTCTTCCTTGGATGAATGGAGAAGAGAGTGGAGAGGAGGAGAGGCTCTCAAATCAGGCTTGCATGGGTGCTTCAAATGAGGCCCCTTTCCCTCTTTATATTTCACTTAAGGTTTTTCTTAAAAACCCCCAAAAGTAAAATATATCCACCAGTGCCCTTATGACCTTGTGCGTGTGACCCTCTAGGCCCATGTATCGTTCTAGTTAATAACTTTAATGGCCCAATAATATTTATTGACCAACCTTTTTAGTAAACTATATCAACATACAGATTAATTAAATAAGGATCGATTTAACCCAATCGATAGGTTAAGTTTCCAGCCCGTGGGGTGCCAAGCTACACCTCGTGCTCTACAAGATACCGAGTAGTCTTGAACTCTCTCATGGAACCTTTTACCATCATCGGTTACCGTATATATATAATCCATCATCAGGGCAAGACTCTCGAACGACTTAGAGTATGGTTTATCGTCAAACCCTAATCCGTGATTCGATTAGTACTAATGCGTAATGGGGATCATTGTAGAACACCTTCTCCAATATCCTCACTACCCTAGCCAGGGGTTTTTCTGCATCATCTTATTTGAGTCAATCTCCTCTTATACCGAGGGCGGATGATCCCATCTTGACCACTCAATCATTTCCGTAAGCTTCTTACTACATCTGATCTATAACTTATTTGAATCCCATGATTAGAGGCTCATAAGTCATAGTCAAAATTTAGTCGTCCACTTAGGAAATGTCCTTGGTGTCTCATGTCAGTGGATCACTTATACAACCGTGACTTGAATCAACTTGATTGACGTTTAGGTATAATACCATTCAGGGATTCATACGGATCAATTCAGTGAACTCTTTCTCCAAAGAGCACCCACTAACGACATTCTATCCGGATAATTCGATGTCCTCGAATAGAAATATTTAGAATACATGTTTAAAGACCAATGATCACTGTATTATGGTCTCATCATAATTCACTAAGTCATTGCACGTATTCATGGACTTCATTATAAACATCACACAGAATAATAATGAACGTAAATATTTTATTCAATGGACTTAAGTATACATGGTAGTGTGATTGGCTTGACGGCCACATAATATCCATCACTAGCATGATATCCACAAGTTCTAAGCTTAACCTATTGATTAATTAATCTGTAATTTGACACAGTTAGTTAATAAGGTTGATCAATAAATGTTATTGGGCCTTTAAAATTATTAACTGGAATGATATATGGGCCTAGAGGATCAGATGAAATATATTAAATAAATTTGGAATACATACTTTATTAAAGACTTTAAGAAAAAGTTCCTGATAAGTATAAATATGGGGGCACCAATTTTAGATGCCCAAGACAACAACACCCCCCCTATTATCAGTTTTAGTCTTCACTCGATTAGAGAGTCTTGATGGTGAGAATATCAAGGAAATATTCAACAAGAGTTCCATGATCATGTGGATGTATTTAGAGGCCAAGCTCATGGGCGTCTTGAAATGATTCTCCCAGGGAGCGAGTCAAGGGTGGAAAAAGTTTCCCCTAAGGTACATTATGTTTCCATGATTTATATGTAAATACTTTAAATTGATAGTTCATTTTATGCATCAGAAATAATGTTTCCAAGCATTCATTCATGGTCTGAAACCCACCATTAGTGACATTTTAAATAATGACTAGAGATGATAAGGGGAGTTATGAAGTGTGGAAATGGAACTGGATGATAGTCAGGGATAGATAGCTTTTATAATTAACGTATATAAGTTTTATATATTGAATAAGGGGTCGTAGTGAATGATGAGAAATGAAGTGAATGAAGGGGATAATGGATATGAATGACTAGACATATCCCATACTTCTCGCTTCCACCAGCCGGCGGATGGAAATGGACTGACTATCAGAGATATTAGTGTTACTTAGTCCGCGCGAGGTAGCAAAGCGAAGCGCTGTAGTAGCGCCAAAGCCCTATGTGCTATAATGCTGAACCAAGGACGCTCCGCCTTATCTATAGAGGCAGTCAACTGACTTCTGAATGAATATGATCTTTGGTAGTGGCTCAATCTATAGATAGAAAGCCCTATGATGGGAAACTACCACATTACGAGCGTTTACGAGCAGAACTTCAAAGAGATCTTCCGCTAATGATATGAATGTTGAAAATAATACGATAATGTAGCTGCAAGAAACTAACCTTAGATCCATATTTTCTATCATGATCAATAAGATTTGACAGTGCACGACAGCTCCGAAATTTCTCTCTTCTCTTCAAACAATAATGAGAACGTCCAGACATATTTATGGATTATGAAATCACCTCTTTCATTTAGCCCTACTAATAAGGGAGAAATTTCAAGATGGGTTTCACATTTATCGATGGTTTTATTAGTATCCAAGGATATGGATGGGTATAAGAGAGGGACACAAAGCTACCCTAAAATGTTAGCCCAATCATCCCTCAAGATGATCAGGTATGATCTTATAAAGTGGGATTTTCTAAATAATTTATTTTTCTCTCTCCTTTGTTAATTCACGTTGGTCCCCAGCATATTATTGAAGTTCTTGGATTTACTAAATATTGTTTTTGAATTTCTGGATTCCTTAATGCAACTATATTACACATAAAAAATATATTCTCGGATTTTCCAGAACATGCCATCATTTTTTTTCTTTTGACCATACTCATTCTGCCATCTGTCCATGCATTTTCCACCCTTCAAACCACATTTATGGAAATTTTAATCACAAATAATTTCATTCCATCACATGTTTTACCTGTTTAATAACATTAATGAAAAGAATTTTTAAAATTTTTCACGTCCCTACATGTCCATACATACCGAAACCAAAAGGTGTAAGTCATTAATTGGTACATTATGGCATCCCAAATTGCAATAATTTAATGAAAAATTTTCTAGAATTAAAATTTAAATATAAACTAACAAGTAATCCATAAGTTTAATTTCATAGTAAGTATTTTATCATCCTCCAAATCCAAAAGACCTGATAATACATATGTTTATATGGATGTATATATAATAAAAGCTTTGTACAACTTCATAACACAATAATAATTAGATTAATCTCATAAAATTTATATCTTAATTTAATCGGAATTGATTATATGTGAGTTTTATCAAGCTTAAAATGATAAAATCTAATTTTTAGAATGAAAATCTTATTTTCTGAATTTTTGGTTATATTTATGAGATATTTTATGACATCATATGGGTAAATAAAATAACTTGTTAATTCGGATCCCCTCTTTACCATGTAAACGAATTTGAATACTTAATATATTTTCCCTTTGCAGATGACCCTTTCTCATCAATAGGTTCTCAGACTCTTTTTCTAGTCAACATTCTCTAATTTTTTATTGCTTCACACAAATATCAATAAAAAATTACTACCCCAAATTTTATCTCCTCAACCCAAAACAGTCACATAGATCATCAGAATGTCACCTCCTTCAAGTTGGCGCCAAAGTTTTCCCCTAGTTGGATTTCATAAACTTATAGGTAGGAATTTTGTTCAATCATGGATGATAATGTTGAGAAATTTAATCTACCCAAAAATAAAAACAATTAACAATGTATTTAACAAGTTCAAAATTAAAAAAAACATATCAAATAATTTTGAAGTAAAATTTTCAAAAAATTAATGTTCATAGTGCTCGAAAGAAAAGGTAAGATTTTCATGAAATAAGGAGATCCAAAATTTTGAACTGCTTCTCATTTCACTCAATTCTTTTGTTCTGGTTTTTATCTGTGTTGAACATCTTAAATATTATATCACTAAGGGTGAACTTATTTCAAACTAGAAAGCAAGAATATAATCAAGGATATGAATAAAACACATCTGAAACTCATTTTAAATGCACCAAAAATTCATCTTTCCTTCTTTATGTATCGTTCAAGAAATGCACCAAATAGCATGATTCCAGAATTTGTGAATATTTAATTGTGATACACAAAATATTTTATGTTAAACGAAAAATCAAAACCAGTTTATAAAAATATATAATAGAATTTATTCACGTTGATCATTCATGACACAATTTTTTAATAATTTTTTGTCATCTATATCAAAAGATACGGTTCTGCATCTGATGGATTTATAATCTTTCTGTATACTAAAATTAGCAACTAATCAATAGAAATCCTTAGGGGAGAATCTCTTCATGCAGGTCAACGAATATGTCATTTCTTGATGGCAATCCTGTTTCACCTGTAAGTTCGCAAGATTTTTTAAAAATATGATTATAGGCCTTCGATATTTTTTATATTCAGAGTGTTTTTTTGAATAAAGACTCAAAATAAGCTAGTACAATTCTTGACGATAAATGGAGTTTTAAGGTCCAATTTAGTGGTATAAACATTTAAAAATATAGGTAATTGTAAAATACAATGAGTTAGAGTGTAAAATTAGGGCAATGATAAGCACTTTATTATGGTATTTCATAATTATGATCTTGCAATTCATCTTTAAAAGGATTTTAAGATTTAATTAATAGTTATAGTCCCTTCATGAATTTGCCTTTGAAAATCCCCAGAAAAGTACTTCTTATTGGTCACATTACATTTTCAAATCAGGATATACAAGTGAATTTTTTTATTTCATCCGTCTGAAATCATCCAATCAATCATATGTACATCTGCAAAATTGATAAATATGAGTTTTACTTTCACATTTTATTGGCAAAATGATGTTCAATTAAACTGTGTGTATGTCTACATGTTGTCTCAATCCTGACTTCTTAATTCATGATTGAGCCTTTTAGCTAAATAATCAAATGTCATGGATGATGTCATCATTCTTGATTGTAGGAAAAAAATCTAGACCTATTGCTAAAGTACGGTCTAGCCTTGTTGACAGACCCAAAATATGTGATAAATTATACATATTTTAAGGGGATTTTGGGATCATCTTGCATGTATTTTCTTCAATTTTAAAATAATTTTACATTTGATGCACTAAATAGAGAAAATGATAAAATAATGCATTTAATGTCATTTGTAGAACTTCAAATATTTGTTAGTAAAAATATATTTAAGACCTTTTTAATTTTCTAATGATCTATTTAGCATGTATGCAGTGGAAGGAAAGAAAATGAAGTTGGAGAAATTAAAAAAATAAACAAACAGGGAAAAGTTTATGAAAAGAATGATACCTAGTTTTGTTGGGCCGGCTAAGGTGCCTAGCAAGTTCAAGAGCCCAAGCCAACTGCAGGCCAGCGAGCGCAAGGCTCAAGCCAGCCCACAGCCAACAAGGAGCGTGCCCGGTAGGCAGCGAACGCCGGCCACTTAATGAGAACAGGCCCACAGAAGAAGCCCAATGAGGGAGTATGGTAGCGCGACCAAAAAGTAAGACATTTCAGTTCAACATATAAAATGGGCCAAAATTTATATAGCAGTCTATTTTTTTGAAATCTTCAATATGGGATAAAAACTCCCTTAAATTTTTTTAGCCGTAGAAAGCACGGCCACAATAGCATGATCGCGGCCTATGATCAAAAGAAGACAAGAAGAAAAATAAGGCCGGGCTTCGAGCCAATCTGGCCTGAAGCCCGTGCCTTTTCGGGCTTATTTAAAGAGGTGAATATGATCTCAGATGTCCGATCTTCTTAAATAAGATCGGACGGTGGAGATCTACTTCGTTCTATTAATTATTTTTATTTTAGTTTTTTAAGGCTCCCTGATTTGCTGGTGATGATGACATAGATGCGGGACCCATTGACAGTGAATCGGAGAAGAAGGCGTGGATAAAATGCTGACAAAGCACACTGACGTGGCGTTGACGTGGCTTTGGGTGCACTGGATCATAGGGTCCATGGCTGCGATTTAATCACAGCCATTGGCATTTTATAAGAACGATCCAATGGCCAGGGGCATTTACATCCTCTCTCGCCCTTGGGCGTCGACGCCCCCGGCCGGAGGCTATTTTTGGCTAGTGAGGGGGGACCAGCGGCAATCCAACGGCCGGGGAGGGCAACCAGGGTCTTTCCCTTCCATCGGATGGCCTCTTGGATCCCTCTCAGGCTGTTAAACGGGGCCGAATGCCCGGCGGCAGTGGCGACCTAGATCTGAGAATGGGGGAGGACCCGTCTGGCGGCGAGAATAATAGGAGGGTCATGACAACCTCCTGACTGTCTGAGAATCTTTGGGAGGCTTGAGAGAAGGGTTAGGATTACTCTATTCGGTGCCATCAAGGGAGAGAAGCACAGCGCATACCAAAGTTAGGCCGGGATGATCGGCGCCACCACCCCTTTGCTGCGATTCAGGGCGGAATTTGGTAATTTGCACTCTTATTTGTTGAATTTCAACAGTTTTATAGTTAAATTTTGCCTCAAGTTTGTTTTATCCTTGATCTGATCCACTTTGATCCAAAGATTGTTACCGAGATTTCTTTCGAGCATTTCATCAAACACCTATTGTGTTTGATGAATATTTCTTGATTTACTAAGTTCTATCCCACTTAACTTTACAAAAATATAAAAAAATATATTCCCTCTCTTCCGTCTTCCTTCAGGCATTCTGTCAAACACCTGATGGGTGTTTGACAGAATCATCCTCTAATATTCGGTTTCCTCTTATAATATATATAATATATATAATATATATAAAAAGCTTACTATTAAGTAAATACTACATATATCTCTTCTTCGACCCCCTAACGGGCATTTGGTCGAAAACCTCTCGGGTGTTCGACTAAATTGACCCATTATTGCATTAAATTGATTACAAAAGCCATATTAATAGTTTTTAAGCTATAAAAAATATTAGAAGGTATATACTAACTATAGAACAAATATTATACTTATATTAATAATATTATACCAGTATAAACAAACCTATACTAATACACATACTTCTTATTTACTAGTACTAATCTGTCTATCCTATTCTAATATCTATATACCTCTATAACTACTTAGTATATTAAGACCCGATAGTCTTTAAATATCTTTTTATCTATCTTCTTAATATTTATAAATACGACTCTAACCCTTTTATTCTCTCTTAAAATATTTCTTTAGCTTCTTCTACGTGTTCTTATTCTTTACTCTTATTAAATTACTTATTCTCATTAAATTATTAACTATCTTATTATCATTCTTAAATATAATATCTAACCTTTTAAATTATTTGTTATTCTTAGTATCTCTAGTATATGTATATATAATCTTAGATATTTTCTCTTCTCTAATTATCTTATTAAAGTAGTAACCCCTCTACTTATTAATTAATTATCTCTTCCTATACTTATTATGTTTAGTATTATTTATATATTTTAATAAATAACAACTCAATTATTGAATATTAAAATGAAGACCATCCCTGTGGAGACAACCTTACTCTCACTTATACATCTTTAAGTAAGTTTCTAAATTTTATAAATTTATTTGATTGTAGGCAAATTAAAATTATAACAACAACTAAAAATGATTACGTAATTTGCCCCCATCACTTGTTTTTCTTAAGGAACTGTTTCATATGACCTACGGTAGGTCAGGCCCATTGGTAAATGTCAAAGTTGAGCAAGAAAAGTTAAATCAATAATCCAAGTCAAAATCAAATTAAGAATCAATATTATAAAATCTTAAAAACTTCTCATGTGAGGTATCTTATATTATAAATTCTGTATTGATACCACATCAAAGAAACTCGATTTCACATTTCAAGGATTACCACAAGAGGTGTGATAAGCCAAAAATAGGGGTAAGTTTTGCAAGAATTTAATCCCATGTCACTGTCAATTTTAGCTTATACAATAAAGTTTACAAACCCCTAACTTAAGATGTGTAGTGATAAGTAAAGGTATTGTGCAAGGGAAGCAACTAAGGAATCAAATTTGGTGTTTTTCTTGAGTAATTCAACCCTAATTAGAGTTAATTTTATATTCAATGAAGATCAAACCACCTTAATTAGATGAGGAAGTTAGAAAGGGGGGTAGAAGAGATGAAAGGGATAGAAGAAATAAGGGGTTCTAGATTGGCTTCTTTGATCCAAAGAGAAGGGTCAAAGGGGTCAATTAGAGAGGTTGAGAGGGAAATTTTGATTTGGTTTTGTTTTTTTTGTAGGTTTGATAATTCATAAATAACTACACTATTAGATAATAAAAGGGGGTAATTTAATCTCCAAAAAATTAAATCTTTTTTTAATACTTTTTCCAATGTGCACTTGAAATAGCTAGGAAAATATCTCAATCTCTCATCTCAGTCTCAGTGAGGGCATTTACATTTATCTCAAGCCTAGAGGTTTAGAAGTTCAGACCAAGTTGAAGAAGAACAATGAAGAAATTCAACTAAAACATCATCCAAAGTACACTAAAATTAAAATAAAATGAAGAAAAAGGTACCAAACAGGTTGATCCAAGATGGAGCTCCTCTCTGTCTTGCAGTTGTGATAGAGCACCATCCAGATTGAGCCCCCCCTCTCGAAATTCAGCTTTTATTCTTAGGTTACATGGTGAAAATTACCGATTTACCCCCATTTAGTAATTAATTTTTATCTATAAATGTAGGATTTACCTGAATGATCAAATCATACAGATAGAAAGAGGGGGTCAAGCAAATCCATAAAAAAACTCATCTCAATCGGACTTCTGGATCAAAAGTTATAAAAAATGAATTTAAACAAATTTTAACAATAGGATTTAAATCCATTTATTTAATTATTTTGTTTTGAAACACGCAATGATGTGTCGATTCATCATTGGATGATGTAGTTTCAATATCTTCTTTCAAGTTGAATTTGCAGGCGCCACGTACCCCCCCAGCGAAAACAAAATTCAAACGAAAAGATTAAAAAATAACAATGGTACATATGACACGCATCTAAGCGTGTGTTCTTCACAGCATGGGCGATTAAAAAGATGCCATCTCACCCCCGTGCGTGCGCATTGTATGCGCTGCTTGGGCAGTGAACTTACCTCCCGGTGGTCCCCCTCATCAAGCGCCGTCGGATTCTCATCCGACGGCCGAGATGAGGCCACAAAAATCTCTCTGGTGGTTTTGCATTAGAGTCATTCTTAAAAATGAGAAATTGCCGCCTGACGCTGCCCAAAAATAATTGTGTATATGTCCCATCCGCATTCGCCCTCCTCTGATTTTTTCTGAAATCACAAAAATACCAAGCCAGTTTTCAATTAAATCCTTGTCCATTTCATGTAATTGTATCTATGTCCCTGCCGAAACGACCAAGAGCTGTTTTTAGGGGTATAATTGCAACGCAACTTTACGAAAAGCCCATCAAAGTTGTTAAATTACTTTAACATTCCGTTTCTCCTTATAAATATATCCTTTTCCTCTTTTAAAATTCATTTCTTCCTCATATAAAACCCAGAAAAATCAAATAAAATCATAAAATCCTAGAAAATTTTGGAAAATTCTAGAAATTTCAGTAATTCATCCCCATACTAAGTTACCTCGAAATTAAAATTTTAAACCTGCCATTTTCATTGAAAAATAATTATTTCAAGCTCAAATAAATCCCTAAAAATTCATAAAATTAACAGAAAATTAGGGGAAAATCAGAAATCGCTTGAAAACATTAATTTCATGTAAATATTTGATAACAATCCTATTTTAATACCTTTAAATGCATACAGATGTGCTAAATTTCTTGAAATAAAGACCGAATTTATAGTGTTATCAAGGTGGTATGTATTGGCTCTTGTTGTGCCTTTCTATCTCACCATGGTTCCGCTTCACTCTCACAATGAGTCCATCTAGGCCAGTCTTGGTGCTGACCCAGTTTGAAATAGTATGATATAATGTGAACCTTCTGGAATAAATGCACATTCATCATGAGTAAAAATATAAATATGTTTTTTAAAAAAATTTAGGGGCTTTGTACGAGGAAGAAAGACAAGATAAATGAGAATTTCTGGCAGATTGAGAGGAGGAGTTATGGGAATGAGAAAAAGGGTGAGAGGAGAGATGGACATAGCGAGAGATATAGAGATAGAGGCCATAGAGAAAGAGAGAATGCATGTAGAGAAGGGGGTGATAAGGAAAGTAAGAGAACAGAATAGAGTAAGGCTAGGAGATATATAGATAGAGCGAGAGGTAAGGACTGCAGGTGGATAGATAAAGGAAAATCAATAGAGAATGAAGAGAGATGTCAGAAAAAGGAAGAAAGATAATTGAGATGATATATATGGAAAAGGGTGGTCAGTGATTTTTGAAATGTTGTATATATTGTTGCGTCTTAGGGTTTTGATTTAGATAACTATTAATTATTCACACATCAGAATATAAAAATTCAAGCATTAGAACAATTAAAACTTGATGAATACATCCCATGTGCACATATCGGGACCATGATTTCTTAGTTTTTGCATGCAACAGATCCAGATTTCAAAGGTACCAGATTTCAACTTGTGCGCATGAACCAGATTTCAAATGTACCCACGTTGTATTTGGCCCCAATTCCTAAGCTCAAATATCTAGGTTTCACTTTGTCGTATTTTTTAGTTTAATACAAAATATAAACCTGTACTCATTTAAGTAAATTTTACTAGTGACTCATGCAGATTGCCTTCAAATGGAACGATGATTATGGATTTAAGATTATTAACAGTTGATTAGTGTGATGAGATGAATTACGTACACAATACAGAGTCAAGCGCTGATAAAATGTGTGGAGAGATAGGGATACTTAGTACTATGATTAAGATGATTATCGTAGGCAGTAGATAGTGATAGTTAGAACTTTAGAAGATGGACTGACAATGAGGATAAAGTGGCGATAATGAGAAGAATGTACGAGAGCAACTAGCTGAATAAGTCCTTAAGGTGAATGATGAGTAAGATGACAACGAGATGATGACATGAAACTAGAAAAAATTGATTAGAATATATCAACATGATACAACGGTGGGTGTGATGATGAATTGATCTATGCTAAAGATGATGTCAATAAGAATAAATGTAAAGTGAGCATACTTACTGTAGTTCCTTACATTCTGCCAATATTAAAGCAATTCACAAGTCCATATATGCTTCCTCCTCTTCACTGTTGACTCTTTCCACACACCCTACACAAAAGAACAACCTTGATGTATCTCAAAAACTCACAAACTTTAAATCAGCCTACATGGGTAGGAAGAAAGTTTAATGATCACTTTGACAAGTCTACATGCCTCTATTTATAGGTTAGAGGGTATGGATGGAATCAGGGGTGAAGATGAAGTGTCCCTCAAAATTTCAGTTAAATCAATCTTCTTCATCATCTTATATCAAGATTTGAAGTTGGAACAATCCTAATGTGCATATGTTTTCTCTCCTCACCATCGGCATTTACACTTCATCATTTTCCATTGTCAGTTGACATGCCAAATCACCATTCATTTATGATGGGCTTGATCACCTCATCTTTTGAGATTGTGCACTGTGAGAATGCCACATGTAACTACGATAAGAAAAAGACAAAAAGTTAAAGACTTTTCAGTCCACAATTGGGAACATTGTTGCACTGCAATTTGCAATGCCATTATTCCACATTTTTGCAATGATTACTAAATATAGTAATTGATGTAGCTTTAGATAAGTTTCCATTTGATTGAATTCAATGGCGACATGTGGCAGGGCACCATTATGCCAAGCATATTTTAATAAATCATGATAAACAATGAATACAAAGTCAAAAAATAAAAAAACAGATCCACAAAATATAAAATTAATATATCAATTATTATAATATCATGAAATTCATAAGAAATAATACAAATTAGAAAATTAATTTTTCAAAAATTGGATGTCAAAAACTGATTAAAGATACCATTTGATCCAAAATAATCTGAATATTTCTCTAAAAGTAGATTTAATGATTTTAAGGTTGATAACATACACTTATAATTACTTTAATGCATAAAATATGAAATTTTCATAGAAATAACCCCATAACACAGTTATAATTACTTTATTCCACAAAATATGAAAATTTCATAGTATTATACATAAAATCTCCTCCATGTTGATGATTCCTACTATGGCTCTACCATTGTCGTTGCATTTTTGTAGTTGTTTTGAGAGTATGGAGGAGACAATGGAAGAAGGGAGAAGAAAGGTGGGCACTTAAAATTTTTTGGCATAGGTGAATTTTGTTCAAGGCCTTTCCTAATTCATATGTCATGTAATTTCCCCCTAAATCCCTATGCTTAAAGTATATCTTTTAACATACAAAAGCCCATAAACATGTAACCCTTTAGGGCCATGAATCAGTCTTTTTAAAGACTCTCATGGCCCAATAACCTTTACTGGCCTAATAATCCATATCATCATATAAATTAATTAAATGTTTATTGATTTAACCCAATTAATTTTTTGAGTTTAAAACCCATGGGGTACGAAGCTACACATGTCTAGAAGATACAAACAAATATTGATTCAGTCATTAGTACCTCCTTTGCCCCAAGCTTCTTGGATGACTTAAGGTATGGTCAACTATCAAAACCTGATTGGTTATATAAGCTATAACTTAGTCATTTGAAGACCATCAGAGAACTCTTCTCCAATATTCCATTTCCTTAGTTATGTACTTCATCACATCTTATACCAAGGGCAAACAATCCTATCTTGACCACTCAATCATATTTCTCAACTGATAACTTACATTTTTAGTAGGTTAATATGATCATCTTTATGTCTTTATTTGATTAAGTTGATTGTATACGTACCACATCAAGCTAAAATGATTCAATCTATTTTTAGAATAATATTTTGAATTCTATGAATTTTCAATTATTTTTAGGGATTATTTGGACAACATATTCTAAGAGAAAATAATTTTCATATACAACATATAACTTTTCCTAAATTTTGTGATATTATATTCATAGATATAAGATTTTTCTAAGTCAAATATATATTTATATTTTTTGGATTTTTATTTTTACAATGTTACGTATCGCCTTTTGATTCATCGAACACCGACTAATCAATGGTAAAGGTTGATGATTGGCAAAACCCAATCATTAAACTAAACCGTTACGACATTGCGATTAGCAATGCCATAGTAACATTCATCCCGTGTCAACTTCCAAGCCTTTTATATTTATTAAACCCTAAATTAGAAAATTGTAAATCGAATACTCCAGGTCACTAGTTCTCATTTCATTTAATCATCACTTTTTAACAACTTTTTTCATCCTTTTCTCTCGTTCTCACTCTCTCGATTGTGACAACTACTTGTGCATCACTTGTCTCAATCTTCTTAAATAGGATTAATCCTAAAATCTTCTCACTATCTCCATTAATATCGCGACCTCTAATGCTATACGCCTCCTTTGTCGTCATCACAAATTCACCCTATAGAGAGAGCTATTTCCTTAAGATCCATTCCCTGTGGAGGCTATCTTGATAAATTATTCATGCGTAAAGGTTTATAAATATCATTGATCAAACTCAAGTTCACAATGATGCAATTTACGGTAATTTTGAGTTTATCATAAATAGAGCTAAGGCTGTTTGTAATTATATGAATATGAACTTGTTGGTCGTAGTTAAAGTGAAACCATCCACCCACAGTATGTCTTTGATATCCTAATCCAAAGGACAACTTACACTGCTATGACATGAATAAGCTTCATTCAAATTTAAATATTATAGCATTCAGGAACTTATATAGATCAATTCGGTCTACTCTATCTACTAAAGAGCACCTGATATTTTTTCTTAACATATCCACGTCAATGGCCATGGAATAGGCCAAATTCATCATATGATTGGGACTAGCTATTGTCATTCTATCCTATATTATGATGTATTTCCTATGTTTATTTTGAATGAGAATATTCAATACACATGCTTAAAGACAAGTGATCTCCGTTATGTAATATCTACATAATTTACTCAGTGTGAACTTTATGAACTTCATGACAAGCTTCACAAGGAATTTATAATGAATATGTTGTATTTATGAATTTTTAAGAAGATATGGAATCTGTGATTGTCCCACCAGCCTCATATACTTTTGTGATTTATTAAATTTATAAGATATTTGGCTCAGGTCGTTGATTCGATTTACAAGTTGTACTAAAATTGTATGGTCAGTTTGTTCTGCCATGAAAATTTGAGCTGATGTTCATGGTTCAGTATGTACTGACCAAATAAAGTTATATTGTGGCATTCATTAGTAATAAGTAAATTATCTTTTTAATACATGAACATAATCACTATAAACTTGATTGTATTAAGGTGGAAGTTTCATAATTCCATACATATGAGGTTAAGCACACTTCTCTTAAAAAAATATGGCTTGTTTTGCATAAAATCATGATATTGTTTCACCAAAATAAGTAAATGTCTATTAGACCCTTATATAACGGGGTTTTCATGTTGGGATAAAATTTTCACTCCTTTTGAACCTAATGATTAAGAACTTCCTGTTGATTATTTTTATAGGTATATTTAAATATCCCAATTGAAGGGGATAAATAAAAATGGTTAAAACATTATTATGCCTTAATCTATCCTTTGAGTGTCACTTATTATCCGTAGTATTACCATCCAAAAAATCAAAAGATAAACCATCAATCTGAACAAGTAGATGCTAAGGAGAAATGGCAGGTACTCTTTAAGGTAAGACTCCACTAAATGGATATGTATGAATCCCAACATGGTTTTATACCTAATTGATCATCACATTGATTCATGGTCATGATTATATAAGTGATCCTTATACAGACATGATACACAAATACATCTCATGGATGCACTATTGTATAATGGTTATAATCCATGGATCATTAATTAACTATATTATTGAGTATCTTAGTTCAGATGTAGCAATTAGATGATCATCGTGTTTCATATAAGAGGAGACTTACTCAAGAAATATGATAGCAAGGAACCCTTGGTTTAGGTTAGTGGAAATTATAGGGAAATATTCATTTAATGACTTCCTAGTTTATCAATTTGAACTAGGTTAACCAATGATTTCTTAGTACATGAAATCATCCTCGATGTGTGAGGCAGATGAAGAATTATATGTAAAATGAAACTGATGGAATTTATGTTCCATAGAAGAATTATTAAACTCCGTTTAACCTTCTAGAGTAGTAGCATTGCACCTATGGCCCTTATGACTGCGGATCACATCTGTAAGGCGTACAGACTTTGTTTTATGGGCTAGTATTTAAGCCAGTCTATTTGATCCATTCAAACCCTAGCCATGAGCTCTTTGTCTTCTGCCAGCATAGAAGGGAGCATTAGCGGAAGAATATAAAGACTTAGACAGCTTCTAACACCTAACAGTTAGGTTGAATCAAACATTCATTTAATAATCTATATTGTATAAAGTTTATGAACTAATTTAGCCAATAATGAGTTATTTGGCTTTGGATTTATTAACTTGACAAATATCTGGGCTTGGAGGGTCAAACACAATATTTAAAAGATGTCAAAATGTAGGGAAAAATCCCCTTTTAAGAAATGACAATCACAAACAAACTGTTATTCATGCTTTGTCATATTCTTGCAGCCATCTTCATCAAGCTTCCCAATCGTCAAGATGTTGGAGAGTAATTTAGGACTTAGAGTACATTACTCCATGTCATTTCTCCTCTACTCTGACACTACAATATTATGATTCCTTTGACTTGTATATCCACCTTTAACACATCAGCAAAATGAACACAGCCAAGGTGTGCTTCATCTAGCTAATGAAAGAGTTTTTATGCAAATCATTTTATTGGTTCCCTGAGTATCGACGTACCACATATTAGGAAATTGAGGATCTCCCTCTTCCTTGAAGTAATGAATGATCGAGAGGCCCGATCAAAGTCATCAACAAGGCCAGCTCAACCTTCTTAGCATTGGCTAAATTCACCTTCTCCTTTCTCTTATCATTGTTGCACTCATAAAATATTCCCAAACTTGTCAAAATTTTAATATTTAAATTTGGTCTTATCTCGAGACTTTCAGTCTTCATCCTTGCTCCGTATATTGCCTTCACTAGTATGGCCACAGGCTATTCCTCTACTACAACCACATCCATGCGCATGGGAACATTCATCTTACTCTTTAGTCTTTCCCTTTATGATGGCTCTTGCTAGAAGAATTTCCTCCTCCCTCCTAGATTGGTGATCATTTAAGTTCTTTTCATGAATTTTCAGCGATCACACTAATTCGTCTTATGATCAAGTCCATTTCCCCAACCTACTCAATGGAGAATTTAATGAAATCATAGTTTGTTGGTGTATCTTGGAGAAGCCTTAATGCCACAATTCCTTATTATATCTTTTCTCCCATAATCGTTAACCAAGTAAAAACTTTGGATAACTTCCCCAGTCAGACACAGATTCATTTTCTCCCATGATCAGCAGCTCAAACTCGCACTTGAGTGCCTAAGCTCTAGCTTAATGAATGAGAGCAACTCCCAAAATCTTCATATTCAAGGTCATCCACATCACCTTGCCAAATGAGCCAAATGAGCCAATATCTCACCAGACGCTACACCATAGATAATTGACAGTGCTTATCAATTATTGTTCTTCATCACCATGTCTGCCTCCATGGCTTCCCATAGACTATGTGTCTCCAAAAACACTTGCATTCTCATAGGTTACAGAGAATAATAAAAACGGTTGAAATGAGTGGAAAACCTTTTTTCTGTTTGAATCATGGAAAATCTGTTTCCATTTTGTCTAAGGAATATTAAGCAGAAAATGAGTGGGAAAAAAGAGGCTGTGGTAAGAAAAAAATTGGCTTTTCTAGGTAATTAGTCATCAAAGGTTTTATTGAGGAGATAATTCTAAAAAATATAAAGAAAGAGTTGATGCAACAATTACAGCCACATGCAGCAACAAATTCCAACCATCAAGCCAGCAGCAAGCTGCATCCGCCATGACAGCTGTAGATAGCAGCAGACCGCAGCAGTGCTTGTGGCATAGACATGAAAGGTACACATTGTGTTGTGGTCCCATGCTTGCATGCATATGAAAGATTTCTTTTTTTGGAATTCAAATGTGTTTACGATGTTGAAATTTATATCATGTTTACATTTTGGTATACCTTGATATGAGATTATTCCCTTGCAATCTTCAGTTGAAATGGAGGCCAGGCCAAAGGCAAAAAAAGAAAAAGTTAATCAAGGTCCATGACCACTATAAAATAAAGAAAATAAAAAAGATGATTTACAAGCTTTGAGCCAACCCAGCCCGAAGCTTGCTTATAGTGGGCCATTCTAGGAATACCACATTTAAATCTTGTCCTTCAAATACTATTTATAAAGATTGGACGACCAAGACCTCTTCCTTCTCTTATAGCATTATTCTTCTTTCAATTGGTGAATCAATAACGCTGATATTGACATGAGCTAGAAATAGAACCAGTCTGCAAGCGGCACATGGCTGCCATTGTTGATGGATCATGATGACAAGGATGATGGACCACCAAATACAAGAGGGGTTCATAAGTGTGATTTAATAGCAGTTGTTAAATCCAAAAAGGTGGAAATCATGGTCTAGGGGAAAAACTATCAGCTTCCACCCCTGACCATTGCTCTCTTCCAACGAAAAGTAATTTCTGATGATGACAAGGCCAAAATGCACTCATACAGCACAAAAGAAGTCTCAAGTTGATGGCAAATCAATCAATGAGGAAATGAGCTGCTCTCCTTGCCCATATATTTGATACTGCCTCTCAGACAAAACATGACTCTTGATATTCAAATGAGAGAATATTCTCCTATTATGTCACATTTAATTGATATTTCCAGCTGAGAGGATGCGGGTCAACTCAATTTGGAAAGGAGATGAACGAGAAAGAGATCAAAAGATGCATATCCATTTACTCACCTTGAGGAAAACTGCCGTGAGACCACTGAAGTTGATAGTGAAAATCTAAAACAGAGACAAATTACGATAAGTTAACATATCAAATAAATATAGGAAATATTTCTATGAAAAGAAGAATCCAAATAATGAAGAATAACACACCAACGATCGTACAAATATTAAGTTAGTGACTACTTTGTTTTGTTAATATTTTGCTTATTGCCTTCTCATAATTCCATTACAAAAATCATAGGAATAACCTGAGCTGTTAAGGTCTAAGTACCACCTTATTCTCCCATTGTTGTGCTTCTCATGAAATAAAAATAATAATACAATTTCACTAAAAAATATAGATAAATATTTTCTCTCAATGAGACATTTCCACAAAGTCCTTGAGTTACTTATTAGCTATCTTTGTGTTTTACGATATTTTTCTATTCTGAAACCTCTTTTTTCTCCTACTAATTCCATACATTCTACCTATCTACCTATACATACGACTTCCTACATTTTTATCTAGAGTGTTAGTAATAATAGTAGAATGTCTAACATTTATTATCTTCATCTCTTATTCCTGACTAAGATTATCCCTGAGTGAGATTTTATCTAGAGTGCTTCGACTATTTATTTAATTCTATCACTAAAATCCATTCTTTGAGGTGATGATCTCACCTTCTACTAAAAATCCCTGAGTGAGATTAAAATTAATAAATACAAATTTGATGGAATGAAAATAATACCCCTAATTTTTATCCATCACACATCTTGCTCCAACTTCAAATTATGACATATATTCATCCGGGACTTTCAGGTATGAATTATTAAAGGGAATTCCATCTTATACTCCTCTATCCATCCGAATTCTTTCATTGATAGATAGATCCCCATCATTATAAAAAAAACACACTTGGATTTGGTTCCAAGCTATGATTATCAGAGTAATTTGCTCATTCAAAATATATATTCTGAACAAGACATCCGACGAGTTAGACACCTAACAACATGTTTTTTAATATTGTTCATTTTCAGATTCACATGATCATCCTTCATCCATGGTCTTTATTTACAAGGTTAACCTAAGCTTTCACAATTCTACACAACACCACTGACTCCACACACCATCTCTGTTGCTACAAGGTCAGGTAAATCCATATGAATCCTTATTCTGGTGCTTCAGTCTATGCAACTAACACTATACCTATTGTAATCAGATGTAGTATTCATTCGCTTGATAATATTCACACTGTTGCCTTCAACTGCAACCTGAGGCTGCCAAAGTGCTGGCTAAGGTATGTGAATAGACTTAATTATGAATAAAAGATACTTAAATTCTTGAGATTCTTTTATAAATTTAGAATAAATTAGATAATTAGTAAAATTATTTTTTATCATTTAAGAATTATTTTTATATTAATTTTCACTACGATAATTTTATTACGTTATAGTTATTCTATGAAAATATATTAAAAATCATTAAAATATAAAATAACGTTCATATCCACTTATTTATACTTTCTCCCTATGGATTCAACCATTACTTACCATATGCTTGTAAGGAAAATTAAATTAATATTGATGTATAGATCAGAAGCCTTCAACGGCATAATCATCCCTAATTTCTGCTTTATCAAGAAACACCTAGGGAATTTCCCAGTGGCACTCTCCTTGTTTCTTGGTAAGCGCCTCCTTGTATCCAGGATATTGGAATGATGATAACATATTCACAAAATCATTTGGAACATTTTTTAAGAAGATAATGAAGAGGTTTGATGTATTGAGGACCAAATGGATTTATCTAAAAGCAAGAGTTGTGTGACTTAATGAGACTCCTTCAAGCAATCAATTGGTTGTGAATCTGATTCCAAATTATAGTTTAGATAGTCATTGAACTTTTGTTTTTCCGGGTTCATTTTGAATTATATTTTTTCTATTGTATGAATCGCCCAGATACTTTAGATATAACACAATAGAATAATAATAAAAAAACATATTCAAACACATATATAAACATAAAGAAATCCATAAATATAAGATACCTATAATATCATGTCAACTCTCAACTGACTGGATATCATTGTTTCTGAGAGAATAATTGTAAAAGTCAAGAAGGTTACTTATGAACATCATCTACTTGCATTTAATCAGTTCGTAGCTGCCTTTTGAATGGAATATTTGGTTTGCTCAAATAAGGCTAGATGTGATGGGATAGAATCCCTACTTCCACTTCTTGGCAGCACCAAGAGCAAATGCTGATGGGTAAGAACAAAAAAAGAAGGATAAAACCCTAAACAACTCTCATTCGGTTTCGATTGTTGAAAACCTAGTTCCCTTTTGTCTACAGAACATTAATTAGGATAATAAAAGTGTGATGGAAGGGAAAATAAAAGTCTGCGAGACCCATCAATGACTCTTCTCGTTTATATTTATTGTGTCACCAACGAGAAAAACAAGCGGAAAGAAGCCCAGGTAAAATATAGCATGATTGCAAAAATAAATTTCCACGGAAAACTATCATGAAAAATATCATCAATAAGAAGTAATAAGAGTGTAACACTCTAGGGTAAATCCAGATACAGTTTACTTGACTATCAATCATCATTTGCAGTTAATATATCGTTGATGACTGATTAATATTCTTTTGTACACTTATTCAGACGAGGCATTTCATTGACAGATTCTTCTGGATAGCCCGGCCCAAAGAAAACTGTCAAGGGGCTGACCTGGTTCTGCCTCATTTTCTTTGAAAACCTGAACCTGATCCTAAATCGGGCCCTGGCCGTGGCCCAACTTCAAAACCTACACCTGGACCTTTGGATTCAATTGATAGTAAGTTGTCATGAAAATAACAATTAACAACCATTATAAATGACACTATTCTATAAGAAAACTCTGATATAGTGGAGACGGGGGAGGGGTCTGGAAGCAGGAGGAATGGCCAGACGTTGAGTATACTAGGGAAAATAGGAAAATGTGGTTCGCGAGATGAGAGAGAGAGAGAGAGAGAGAGAGAGAGAGAGAGAGAGAGAGAGAGAGAGAGAGAGAGAGAGAGAGAGAGAGAGAGAGAGAGAGAGAGAGAGAGAGAGAGAGAGAGAGAGACGAGACACGAGGGAGAGAGTGATGAACGAGAGGAAGACCGTGGAAGAAAGAGATCCAAGACAAATATAGATATCGACGAAGTTAAGTTGACGAGAGACAGAGGATAACCCAAATATAGCTTCCTCTCTCCTCCTCGCTCTTCTCCTCCCACCCACCAAAGCTCGGAATTCACTCCTGGCCTCTCCATTCCTCCCCCCCAAGGGCTGGATACATCAACCTATAAATGGGAACCGAAGACGAGCCATTATTATCATCCTCGCTCTCTCGGGCTTCAAGAGAACAAGAAGAGAGAACCGATCACTGACGATGGCGGCCAAATATTGGACTGTGATGGGCCTTCTCGCGGCCGTGTGCGCGGCGGTTTGGCTGCCGGCGGCGGAGGCGCAATCCTTCGTCGTCGAAGGAAGAGTGTACTGCGACACTTGTCGCGCGGGGTTCGAGACCACGGCCACGACGTACCTGACCGGGGCGCGGGTGCGGCTCGAGTGCAAGCACCAGGACTCGCAAGAGCTGGTCCACACGGTGGAGGGGGAGACGGACGAAACGGGGACGTACCATTTGAGCGTGGCGGACGACCACGAGGACGAGATCTGCGAGGTGGTGCTGGTGAAGAGTCCCGCGTCGGAGTGCGCGGAGATTAAGGAGGGGAGAGAACGCGCGCCCATCCTGCTTGCACACAACAGCGGCCTCGCCACCAACGTCCGCCTCGCCAACTCGCTCGGCTTCCTCCGGGAGGAGCCCCTCTCCTCTTGCGGGACGATTCTCGCGCAGTACCAGCTGGGCGACGACAACGAATAAATTATTCACTCTCTCCTCCTCCTCCTCCTCCTCATCATCAGTCATTTTCATCTTCATCTTCTTGATCTTCTTCTTCCGAAGAAGAAGAAGAAGCTTGATCCTTTGCTTTCGTCATAAACTTCGACTCTTGAGTAATTCACGCTCGAACACGCTCTTTTCGGGAGAAGTCGTTTCCGTGGCCCTTTATGGCTCCTAAACGGACGACGGAACACAGCCTTTTGCCGCAGCTCACCATTCACCAGTCTAATAAGTGGGAAACACCCCAATTAGCAAAGTGATTACTTATTATTATAGATATACATTAATTAGCATACAGCCACTAGTTTTAACATAATAAGACTTAATTAATCACATAACATAATTAGACATTTGTGACATTTATTTATTTACTTTTATGAAAACGTATTGAAAATAATTAATGGATATTGGTAAATGATATTGACAGGCAAACCTCCAGTCCTCCACAAAAGATGGAGGCCGATACTGGGACGGATCAACACCAGCTATTGGTACTGTAACAACCTATACAAAATGATGTTTGTTAAGGTGGATATCAGTTTTCACTCTTTCGATATCTGATATCCCTATTACATCTTGGTATCGTCATCCAAATGGGCAAGTCTCACCTAGAAGTCGAAAATGGTATCAAGAATGTTTCCTCCATTTCACAAAATTTCATATCTGAGAAGGCCCAGCAATGGCGTGATCTAATCTATAGAGCTTATTGTTAAGACTCACGATTTCCTGTCTCAGTTTGGGTTTGGCTACAATTTCTCAAGTCCCCTGGTATGTCATGAGAGGTGTGACAGGAGACAAAGTTGTGAAGGAAGACAGATATGGGAGACCATCATAGTCTGGAAGATGGAACAATTTACTTAGATGCTAATTATGTAATAAGGCTGGATGGGTGATGGGATGGGATGTTATCTCTAGTTAAAGAGCTCTCTCTCTCTATCTCTCTCCTTCACTCTCCTTCTTTCCCTCCCTCCAGGAACCTCTCTTCGTATGTTCACAGCTCAAACCATGGCCGATGCATCAAGAGGTTGGTGGCGAGAGAGAGAAGACAAAAAGATGAGAGAAAGAGAGCTAAAGACTGAGAGGGCATGAGAAACCGGGATCGAGAGAGCTGCATTCTGCAAGTAGGGTTGGACACTCCGCTCGGTCCTAGTTTTTGAGCAAATACCTCAAACTTATCCAAGTTAGGTTCAGTCCAGCAAGGTTGACTAGTCAATGTTAATGTCAAAGTAGAACATTCAAAATAAAAAATTGGTAACCTAAACTCTTCCAACTAAATATGAGAAAAATGGACTTCCCATACATGGGATAATGTATTTAAATAATCTTTAAACTCCATCATGGGAAATAAAATCACTCACATTCTTTGCTGCTTCCTAGCTCCCATTAGCTTTGTTTGAATGTCGCACTGCATCCAACGTATTATTACTTACGTGTCACCTTGCTGGTGCTTCCAAAAATAAGCATATACAACAAACCTTGATTGAAATTCAAAATGGAAAATAATTTCCAAATAATAATAGTTCCAAAAATAATCACAATATTTTTAGTCTTGAATGTTGTCCTCTTTAGTTTCCTCCGCATCGTCATCTTCCTCATTCTATGCCACATTGGCTTTATAAGCCCAGAAAATTAAAAGTCATTTGTATCAATTTAGGCTATGAAGACAGTCATACTCTTTTAAATTGTCAATCCTTGTAAAAAAATGACACTCTGATTGAGAACTTGAGGTATAAATATAGAGGAACTCTTTTGCAAACACTACAATTTGTGTAAACCTAATTTCATACCACTATTTGAGTGGGTCTTCACGAGGACCAATGCAAGGCTCTGTAAGTAATCATCAAGTTCATCTCTAGTACATTTTTTGCTCACACGTATGCTTGCTTTCTCCATCAATGCAATCAGCCGTTTTAAATAAATTTTCCGGTATAGATGGTTGATCTTCAATAATTTACTGGTTGGTTGATGTTGGAAAAGTGGATAGTTTGTTGAGAAATTACTCTGAAATGTGGATAGTAAACATTTTCATAATTTGAAATAAACACAATCCTCTCTCTCTTGGTCTAACAATGTAGCAATGTGAACATAGGCACCGAATCCATGTGATTTTGATAATCAAGAAATTGTTCATGTTGGTTCATTGCTAATAGAAGTTGGGAGATCGGAGAAAGTAAGGTCCAACACATAAATATAAGAATGTAATCAATCTGACCAAAGTTGAATTTCCCTCGAAATATTATTTTGGGTTCTGGCTTGGGTGACTAAGAAATAACATTAGTGTTGGGTTCTGTGGGTTAAATTGAAGATACAAAAATGATTTTCTCATAAAAAACTTTGAAATCAAATCAAATTCAAATATACAATTGAAGATGATGTCATCATCTCATGGAACCATTTCCACTCTCGCTTTGCACATTAGATGAATACCTTCTAGCCATTCATGTCTCCAACCTCTAGATGTATCCATGTGATTTCTGAAATAATGGATCTCCTCTTAAACTTCTTCAATCATCCTTAAAGATCTAGTTGTTCTTCTCGACATCCAATATCACTTGAAGGGAGACAAATATGAAAAGGGGATAAGACAATGATGCCTGAATAGATCTGAGTGGCATGGGTACCTAAAATGGGTTCCACCTCTATTTAAACTTAACTTGAAAATTTTCACAAAAGCACATTTAATTTAACTATATCTACCAATGTCTGTAGATGTTGTATGTGTGACCTTCTAGGTCCATGTATAAGTCCAGTTAATAAATTTAATGGCCTAATGTTAATTGGCCACCAATGTTAATTAACTATATCAAATTGTAGACTAATTAATTAATGATCAATTTCACCACATGGACCTGTTAAGTTTTTACTCCTCCGAGTACAAAGCTACAACTCATACTGTAGATGATGTAGAGTTGTGACTGTACTATCTCATTAGACCTTTATCGTCATCTGTTGTCAAATACTTATCCTCTTTTATTTGCACAATACCCTTGAATCACTTAAGATATGGTTAACTATTCAACCCTAATCAGTGTAGTTATTACTAATGCGTTATTACTAATGCATAGTTTCAGAATTCTTCTCCAATATCTTCACTTCCCTTACTAATGATTTAATGTGTTTTTTCTTTGAATTCGTCTCCTTTAATAGCACAGGCAAAAAATTCCATCTTGATCTCAAAACTACCTTTGTACGTCTAAGCTAAAAGTAATTTGAATCTCCTGATTAGAGACTTGTAAGTCATTTTTTAAATGTATCTATCCAGCCCTAAGATATATTTGGTGTCCTAGGTTTCAAGACCAATTATATGACCATGCCATGAGTCAAACTGATTGACATTTTGATATAACTAATGGAAATATATGTGACCGGTATGCTAATCGCACATTCCGCATCTCATTCCATGTTTAATAATAGAACATATTCATTATAGTGCACATGTGAAGATTATAATGAAGTCCATGAATACATGATTGGACTTAGTGAATTATGATGAGATTGTAATATGGAGATCACTAGTCTTTAAGCATGTGTTCTAGATATTCATATTCAAAGGATATGCGAGAAGGACATCAAAGTATCCAGATAAAATAGCACTATCTAGCCTCACTCATATGATCAGTATGGCCGGTATCATAGCCATTAGTGTGGAGACACGAAGGATGGATAGTGGATGCTCTTTAGTGGAAAGAGTTCACTAAATTGATCCATACAAATCCGTAAATGATATTATACTGAACTGCCAATCAGGTTGATTCATATCACGGTTGTGTAAGTGGTCCATAGACCTGCGACACTAAAGACGTCTTGTGGATAGACAATTGTGCTTCAATGATGACGTACGTGTCCCTAATCATGGGATTTTAAATAGTCTTAGTTAGGGTACATCAAGAAGTTCACAAAGAGGATTGAGTGATCACAAGATGGGATCGTCCAACCTTGGTATAAAAGGTGACAGCTCAAGGAAGATGATGCAATGAAGTCCTTAGCCAAAGTAGTGAAATATCAGAGAAGAGTTCTATGATGATTTACAAATGCATTAGTACTAACTCGGATGACCGATTGGGGTTTGATACTTGACCATACCCTAAGTTGTCCAAGAAGTGTCAAGTGGATGAGAGATTATACCTATACGATAATCGATGACGAACAAGTTCCATGAGTGACTCAATACACACTCCTTTGTATCTTCTAGAGCACGATGTGTATCTTGGCACCCCACATGTTGGAGACTCAACCTATCGATTGGATTAAATCGATCCAATGTTAATTAATATATATGATGATATAGTTAATAATTTGGATAATAAATAAAGGTTATTGGGTTGTTGGAGTCATTAACTAGACTAATACATGGACCTAAAGGGTCACACACAAATGATCTTTTGGATGTAGGAAGATATACTTAAGTTTTGGGGTGTTTTATGAAAAACACCAACATAGTAAAAATAGGGGAAGGCCCTCAAAAAAATTCACCCAGGCCGGATATGTTCTTAGAACTTCCTCTTCTACTCCCTTCTCCCCACATCGCCTCTACACTCTCGTTGCTATCGGGATGGCGTAACGACAATGACGGAGGTAGAACGGGGATTGTCAAGAGAAAGAGGAGATCCAACGTGCCGAGGATTGCGTTGATATGTCTAGAGGCTGCACACTTGAGCAGCTCGACTCGTCTCACTCCGGGATCCAAGAAATCAGGGATGTGCTCTGTGCATAGTGATGGAGGACCACCTAGCTGATAGCGTCCAGACTGATCTCCAGCCCCTACGCGGAGCCAGAGCCGACGTGAAGAACCAACACTGCTACTATCAAGCTTCAAGAAAAAATTGCGTCGTCTTGGAGCATGCCGAGGCGTCTTTGTGTTCTTTTCTTTTCATTGTTTTTTGATTGTCGAAGGCCCCTCCTACGCGAGTACGGGCCTCTTGTGTGTGCTTTTCATTTTTTAATTGTGAATTAGCTATCTTCTTTAGGGGGAGGAAATCCATATTGGGCTTCTTCTTCCCCTAAAGATCCTTTTAAAGGGGAAGCCCAATTGGCTATCCCCTTTAAAGGGGGCCCAATTGGGCCTCCCACAACTGCCACTTCCTCTCTATAATAAGGAGGAAGGGTGGACGTGGGAGGCTTAAGGCTTGATCATTTGTGAAATCCAGATCTCATTTTGTTCAGTAGTAGTTATTTTGTTCATTGTGCTTGGTCCCTTTGTGAAAGAAGAAG